>NC_060185.1:97980844-98030844 GCF_021184085.1 Oncorhynchus gorbuscha | reverse complement strand
GTAATTTTGACCTGGTTTGGTGTGTAACACACAGTAGGGAAGAAGCAGTCCATGTTATATTGTCCTCTAGTGTACTGAAGCATAGTGGAGAGATGGAGAGAATGTTATCTATAGGATGATTCATGTTGACTAGTCTAGTGTAGTGTAGCAGTAGGGTGGATGTTGTCTATAAGATGCTTCATGTTGCCTGCGTCGTCTATGAGAGGTTTTCCACATCTCTCTCTGTCTCTCTGGGTCCTGGAGAGGAGGGATCACACAGAAGTAAAGAGGAAACATGACAAGCTCTTCGTGAGAGAGAGATGGAGAGAGACGCAGAGAGAGAGAGAGACAGAGAGGCAGAGAGAGAGAGAGAGAGACCGAGAGAGAGAGGGGGGGAGAGAGAGAGAGAGAGAGGGAGAGAGAGAGAGAGAGAGAGAGAGAGAGAGAGAGAGAGAGAGAGAGAGAGAGAGAGAGAGAGAGAGAGAGAGAGAGAGAGAGAGAGAGAGAGGCAGAGAGAGAGAGACAGAGAGAGACAGAGAGAGACCGAGAGAGAGACCCAGAGAGAGAGAGAGAGAGAGAGACAGAGGGAGAGAGACAGAGAGAGACAGAGAGAGAGACAGAGAGAGAGACAGAGAAAGAGACAGAGAGAGAGAGCGAGCGAGAGAGAGAAAGAGGGATCAGTCAGGGTCATTTCTCAATATACAGAAAATACCATTGGATTTTGCGGGTCCATCTAAAGGTCAAGAGAAAATGTAATGAAAAATGTGATTTCATGGAACAACAAACAAGGCTTGTGCACTAAATGAAATCACATTCCCTAGATAGTACACTACTTTAGACCAGAACCCTGTGTTCCCTGATCAAAATAAGTTCACTAAATATGAAATTGGGGTGCCATTTGGTACTGAGAGAACAAAACACAATATTTGTTTAGGGTTGGTGTAGTTTATTTATACAGTTTTGTCACAGTTCCTATCTCAGGTCATTTTGTGGTGTGTTTGATTTTCATATAACATTAGATTTTCCACTTTTATCCAGACAAAAAATATATATATATATGAAATACACATCAACTGTCCCGTTTGCTCTCTGATCTATGCTATAGCACATATAGTGTTCATTAGAGGTCAACGTTAGAGGTCAACGTTAGAGGTCAACGTTAGAGGTCAACGTTAGAGGTCAGCGTTAGAGTTCAACGTTAGAGGCCAACATTAGAGGTCAACGTTAGAGGTCAACATTAGAGGTCAACGTTAGAGGTCAACATTAAAGGTCAAGATTAGGGGTCAACGTTAGAGGTCAACATTAGAGGTCAACGTAATCTACTGAAAAAGATCTCACCTCCAGCAGTACATAAATATGACACTTCCCTATAGACTCTCTGGTCTAAAGTAGTGTACTATACAGGGAGGGTAATCAATACTATCAGTACTATATAGGATAGGGTAATCAATAAGATCAGTACTATATAGGATAGGGTAAACAATACTATCAGTACTATATAGGATAGGGTAATCAATACTACCAGTACCATATAGGTTTAGGGTAATCAATACTACCAGTACCATATAGGTTTAGGGTAATCAATACTATCAGTACTATATAGGATAGGGTAATCAATAATATCAGTACTATATAGGATAGGGTAATCAATACTATCAGTACTATATAGGATAGGGTAATCAATACTATCAGTACTATATAGGATAGGGTAATCAATACTATCGGTACTATATAGGATAGGGTAATCAATACTATCAGTACTATATAGGATAGGGTAATCAATACTATCGGTACTATATAGGATAGGGTAATCAATACTATCGGTACTATATAGGATAGGGTAAACAATACTATCAGTACTATATAGGATAGGGTAATCAATACTACCAGTACCATATAGGTTTAGGGTAATCAATACTATCAGTACTATATAGGATAGGGTAATCAATACTACCAGTACCATATAGGTTTAGGGTAATCAATACTATCAGTACTATATAGGATAGGGTAATCAATACTATCAGTACCATATAGGTTTAGGGTAATCAATACTATCAGTACTATATAGGATAGGGTAAACAATAATATCAGTACTATATAGGATAGGGTAATCAATACTATCAGTACTATATAGGATAGGGTAATCAACCAGGTAGCAGAGTATGCTGTCGAGGGACATAGTCCCCCTACCGAGATTAAAAGAACAGTGTTCATGCTATTCAATCATTGATTGATTTGATTGGTTTCATTTTTATTTCAGTGACGTGTGAGCTTTATAAATGACTATTTCTCAAGTCCTCGGTTCTTAAAGAATCCATTTACCTTTAAACACAGACCAGTGAAGTGTCTGTTTCATCTATTTACATTGACGGCAGTGTTTTGACTGTCTGGATTACCGCCCACAAAATGACACCTCTTCACTTCCCTACTTAACAACCCCTTTAGGTGTTGCGCTTGTTTGGTTTTCTTTTTTTTTTTAGGGGCTCTTCTTTTAAATTAATCCTTATTTGCTGGCGGCCATTGCAATGTTCTCCTCTCAAACCAAGTTTGCAGGATTCAGTTATGGCTCTAAATGGACTCTATATAGACCTCAGTTCTGGCTCTAGATGGACTCTATATAACCCTCAGTTCTGGCTCTAGATGGACTCTATATAACCCTCAGTTCTGGCTCTAGATGGACTCTATATAAACCTCAGTTCTGGCTATAGATGGACTCTATATAAACCTCAGTTCTGGCTATAGATGGACTCTATATCGACCTCAGTTCTGGCTCTAGATGGACTCTATATAAACCTAAGTTCTGGCTCTAGATGGACTCGTGTGTATATATATATGTATGTAGTTACCTTTGGTAGTTCTAGACTTATTTTGGATCCTGACTTCTGTATCCACTGCTTCTGTCTGGTCTACTGTCTTGACCCCAGACTAAACACAAACTCAACTCCTTTACTCTGCCGGTGTCCTGACTCTGAACTGTTACTCTGACCCCTGGCGGTGTCTTGACTCTGAACTGTTACTCCGACCCCTGCTGGTGTCCTGACTCTGAACTGTTACTCCGACCCCTGGCGGTGTCCTGACTCTGAACTGTTACTCTGACCCCTGGCGGTGTCCTGACTCTGAACTGTTACTCTGACCCCTGGCGGTGTCCTGACTCTGAACTGTTACTTTGACCCCTGCTGGTGTCCTGACTCTGAACTGTGTCCTAACCCTAGACTGAACCTGAAGTCAATCTTAATCTCAGACTAATCCTCTGCTCTGTTTCCCAACTGTCTCCTGACTCTATTCTATATCCTACCTATGGTCAGTGTCCTGTCTCCTGACTCTATTCTGTATCCTACCTATGGTCAGTGTCCTGTCTCCTGACTCTATTCTGTATCCTACCTATGGTCAGTGTCCTGTCTCCTGACTCTATATCCTTCCTATGATCAGTGTCCTGTCTCCTGACTCTATATCCTTCCTATGATCAGTGTCCTGTCTCCTGACTCTATATCCTTCCTATGATCAGTGTCCTGTCTCCTGACTCTATATCCTTCCTATGATCAGTGTCCTGTCTCCTGACTCTATATCCTTCCTATGGTCAGTGTCCTGTCTCCTGACTATTCAGTGTCCTGACAGTTGTCTGTGTGGCTTTAAGACTGAATCGGGAACTAGAGTTATGCCTCTGGTCTTGTTCTTGATAGTGGTCTCTACTGTCTGTGTTGCAGGTCTGACTGGTCTGTATCCTGCCTCTAGACAGTCCTAACTGTAGTCTCTACTGTCTGTGTTGCAGGTCTGACTGGTCTATGTATCCTTCCTCTAGACAGTCCTAACTGTAGTCTCTACTGTCTGTGTTGCAGGTCTGACTGGTCTATGTATCCTTCCTCTAGACAGTCCTAACTGTAGTCTCTACTGTCTGTGTTGCAGGTCTGACTGGTCTATGTATCCTTCCTCTAGACAGTCCTAACTGTAGTCTCTACTGTCTGTGTTGCAGGTCTAACTGGTCTGTATCCTGCCTCTAGACAGTCCTAACTGTAGTCTCTACTGTCTGTGTTGCAGGTCTGACTGGTCTATGTATCCTTCCTCTAGACAGTCCTAACTGTAGTCTCTACTGTCTGTGTTGCAGGTCTGACTGGTCTATGTATCCTTCCTCTAGACAGTCCTAACTGTAGTCTCTACTGTCTGTGTTGCAGGTCTGACTGGTCTATGTATCCTTCCTCTAGACAGTCCTAACTGTAGTCTCTACTGTCTGTGTTGCAGGTCTGACTGGTCTATGTATCCTTCCTCTAGACAGTCCTAACTGTAGTCTCTACTGTCTGTGTTGCAGGTCTGACTGGTCTATGTATCCTTCCTCTAGACAGTCCTAACTGTAGTCTCTACTGTCTGTGTTGCAGGTCTGACTGGTCTATGTATCCTTCCTCTAGACAGTCCTAACTGTAGTCTCTACTGTCTGTGTTGCAGGTCTAACTGGTCTGTATCCTGCCTCTAGACAGTCCTAACTGTAGTCTCTACTGTCTGTGTTGCAGGTCTAACTGGTCTATGTATCCTTCCTCTAGACAGTCCTAACTGTTCTCTACTGTCTGTGTTGCATCCTGCCTCTAGACAGTCCTAACTGTAGTCTCTACTGTCTGTGTTGCAGGTCTAACTGGTCTGTATCCTGCCTCTAGACAGTCCTAACTGTAGTCTCTACTGTCTGTGTTGCAGGTCTAACTGGTCTGTATCCTGCCTCTAGACAGTCCTAACTGTAGTCTCTACTGTCTGTGTTGCAGGTCTAACTGGTCTGTATCCTGCCTCTAGACAGTCCTAACTGTAGTCTCTACTGTCTGTGTTGCAGGTCTGACTGGTCTATGTATCCTTCCTCTAGACAGTCCTAACTGTAGTCTCTACTGTCTGTGTTGCAGGTCTGACTGGTCTGTATCCTTCCTCTAGACAGTCCTAACTGTAGTCTCTACTGTCTGTGTTGCAGGTCTGACTGGTCTATGTATCCTTCCTCTAGACAGTCCTAACTGTAGTCTCTACTGTCTGTGTTGCAGGTCTGACTGGTCTGTATCCTTCCTCTAGACAGTCCTAACTGTAGTCTCTACTGTCTGTGTTGCAGGTCTGACTGGTCTATGTATCCTTCCTCTAGACAGTCCTAACTGTAGTCTCTACTGTCTGTGTTGCAGGTCTGACTGGTCTATGTATCCTTCCTCTAGACAGTCCTAACTGTAGTCTCTACTGTCTGTGTTGCAGGTCTGACTGGTCTATGTATCCTGCCTCTAGACAGTCCTAACTGTAGTCTCTACTGTCTGTGTTGCAGGTCTGACTGGTCTATGTATCCTTCTTCTAGACAGTCATAACTGTAGTCTCTACTGTCTGTGTTGCAGGTCTAACTGGTCTGTATCCTGCCTCTAGACAGTCCTAACTGTAGTCTCTACAGTCTGTGTTGCAGGCCTGACTGGTCTATGTATCCTTCCTCTAGACAGTCCTAACTGTAGTCTCTACTGTCTGTGTTGCAGGTCTGACTGGTCTATGTATCCTTCCTCTAGACAGTCATAACTGTAGTCTCTACTGTCTGTGTTGCAGGTCTGACTGGTCTATGTATCCTTCCTCTAGACAGTCCTAACTGTAGTCTCTACGGTCTGTGTTGCAGGCCTGACTGGTCTATGTATCCTGCCTCTAGACAGTCCTAACGGTAGTCTCTATGGTCTGTGTTGCAGGTCTGCCCATCATGCAGGTGAAAATAGATATCTCCAGACAGCAGGTTGAGAAGATCTTTGGTCTGGACGACTATTGGTGCCAGTGTGTCGCCTGGAGCACTACGGGAACCCAGAAGAGCCAAAAGGCATATGTCAGGATTGCCTGTAAGTAATTACTGATATAAAGCCCCAGTCAGGACCGCCTGTAAGTAATTACTGATATAAAGCCCCAGTCAGGACCGCCTGTAAGTAATTACTGATATAAAGCCCCAGTCAGGACCGCCTGTAAGTATTACTGATATAAAGCCCCAGTCAGGACCGCCTGTAAGTAATTACTGATATAAAGCCCCAGTCTTTATCGCCTGTAAGTATTACTGATATAAAGCCCCAGTCAGGACCGCCTGTAAGTATTACTGATATAAAGCCCCAGTCAGGACCGCCTGTAAGTATTACTGATATAAAGCCCCAGTCAGGACCGCTTGTAAGTATTACTGATATAAAGCCCCAGTCAGGACCGCCTGTAAGTAATTACTGATATAAAGCCCCAGTCAGGACCGCCTGTAAGTAATTACTGATATAAAGCCCCAGTCAGGACCGCCTGTAAGTATTACTGATATAAAGCCCCAGTCAGGACCGCCTGTAAGTAATTACTGATATAAAGCCCCAGTCAGGACCGCCTGTAAGTAATTACTGATATAAAGCCCCAGTCAGGACCGCCTGTAAGTAATTACTGATATAAAGCCCCAGTCAGGACCGCCTGTAAGTATTACTGATATAAAGCCCCAGTCAGGACCGCCTGTAAGTAATTACTGATATAAAGCCCCAGTCAGGACCGCCTGTAAGTAATTACTGATATAAAGCCCCAGTCAGGACCGCCTGTAAGTAATTACTGATATAAAGCCCCAGTCAGGACCGCCTGTAAGTAATTACTGATATAAAGCCCCAGTCAGGACCGCCTGTCAGTAATTACTGATATAAAGCCCCAGTCAGGACCGCCTGTAAGTAATTACTGATATAAAGCCCCAGTCAGGACCGCCTGTAAGTATTACTGATATAAAGCCCCAGTCAGGACCGCCTGTAAGTAATTACTGATATAAAGCCCCAGTCAGGACCGCCTGTAAGTAATTACTGATATAAAGCCCCAGTCAGGACCGCCTGTAAGTAATTACTGATATAAAGCCCCAGTCAGGACCGCCTGTAAGTATTACTGATATAAAGCCCCAGTCTTTATCGCCTGTAAGTATTACTGATATAAAGCCCCAGTCAGGACCGCCTGTAAGTAATTACTGATATAAAGCCCCAGTCAGGACCGCCTGTAAGTAATTACTGATATAAAGCCCCAGTCAGGACCGCCTGTAAGTATTACTGATATAAAGCCCCAGTCAGGACCGCCTGTAAGTAATTACTGATATAAAGCCCCAGTCAGGACCGCCTGTAAGTATTACTGATATAAAGCCCCAGTCAGGACCGCCTGTAAGTATTACTGATATAAAGCCCCAGTCAGGACCGCCTGTAAGTAATTACTGATATAAAGCCCCAGTCAGGACCGCCTGTAAGTAATTACTGATATAAAGCCCCAGTCAGGACCGCCTGTAAGTAATTACTGATATAAAGCCCCAGTCTTTATCGCCTGTAAGTAATTACTGATATAAAGCCCCAGTCAGGACCGCCTGTAAGTAATTACTGATATAAAGCCCCAGTCAGGACCGCCTGTAAGTAATTACTGATATAAAGCCCCAGTCAGGACCACCTGTAAGTAATTACTGATATAAAGCCCCAGTCAGGACCGCCTGTAAGTAATTACTGATATAAAGCCCCAGTCAGGACCACCTGTAAGTAATTACTAACATAAAGCCCCAGTCTTTATCGCCTGTAAGTATTACTGATATAAAGCCCCAGTAAGGACCGCCTGTAAGTAATTACTGATATAAAGCCCCAGTCTTTATCGCCTGTAAGTAATTACTAACATAAAGCCCTAGTCTTTATCGCCTGTAAGTATTACTGATATAAAGCCCCAGTAAGGACCGCCTGCAAGTAATTACTGATATAAAGCCCCAGTAAGGATCACCTGTAAGTATTACTGATATAAAGCCCCAGTCTTTATCGCCTGTAAGTATTACTGATATAAAGCCCCAGTCAGGACCGCCTGTAAGTATTACTGATATAAACCCCAGTCTTTATCGCCTGTAAGTATTACTGATATAAAGCCCCAGTCTTTATCGCCTGTAAGTAATTACTGATATAAAGCCCCAGTCAGGACCGCCTGTAAGTATTACTGATATAAAGCCCCAGTCTTTATCGCCTGTAAGTATTACTGATATAAAGCCCCAGTCTTTATCGCTTGTAAGTAATTACTGATATAAAGCCCCAGTCAGGACCGCCTGTAAGTATTACTGATATAAAGCCCCAGTCTTTATCGCCTGTAAGTATTACTGATATAAAGCCCCAGTAAGGACCGCCTGTAAGTAATTACTGATATAAAGCCCCAGTAAGGACCGCCTGTAAGTAATTACTGATATAAAGCCCCAGTAAGGATCACCTGTAAGTATTACTGATATAAAGCCCCAGTAAGGACCGCCTGTAAGTAATTACTGATATAAAGCCCCAGTAAGGATCACCTATAAGTATTACTGATATAAAGCCCCAGTCTTTATCGCCTGTAAGTATTACTGATATAAAGCCCCAGTCAGGACCGCCTGTAAGTATTACTGATATAAAGCCCCAGTCTTTATCGCCTGTAAGTATTACTGATATAAAGCCCCAGTAAGGACCGCCTGTAAGTAATTACTGATATAAAGCGCCAGTAAGGACCGCCTGTAAGTAATTACTGATATAAAGCCCCAGTAAGGATCACCTGTAAGTATTACTGATATAAAGCCCCAGTAAGGACCGCCTGTAAGTAATTACTGATATAAAGCCCCAGTAAGGATCACCTATAAGTATTACTGATATAAAGCCCCAGTCTTTATCGCCTGTAAGTATTACTGATATAAAGCCCCAGTCAGGACCGCCTGTAAGTATTACTGATATAAAGCCCCAGTCTTTATCGCCTGTAAGTATTACTGATATAAAGCCCCAGTAAGGACCGCCTGTAAGTAATTACTGATATAAAGCCCCAGTAAGGACCGCCTGTAAGTAATTACTGATATAAAGCCCCAGTAAGGATCACCTGTAAGTATTACTGATATAAAGCCCCAGTAAGGACCGCCTGTAAGTAATTACTGATATAAAGCCCCAGTAAGGATCACCTATAAGTATTACTGATATAAAGCCCCAGTCTTTATCGCCTGTAAGTATTACTGATATAAAGCCCCAGTCAGTCTTACCTAGTGTGCCTAGACAGAGTACATACTATGGGTATATGTATGCCCACAGGCCTCTTGCCTAAGCACTCCCAAGGTGCCTTCCCCCCTGGGAAGAAATGAAAAAAGAATAATACACACTTAGAGTGAACAATTTCAATAATCAAAAACACTGAGTTCTATTGGTACACACACCTCAGAAGCAGTGGCTACAAACTCTCTCTCTCTCTCTCTCTCTCTCTCTCTCTCTCTCTCTCTCTCTCTCTCTCTCTCTCTCTCTCTCTCTCTTTCTCTCTTTCTTCTCTCTCTCTCTCTCTCTCTCTCTTTCTCTCTCTCTCTCTCTCTCTCTCTCTCTCTCTCTCTCTCTCTCTCTCTCTCTCTCTCTCTCTCTCTCTCTCTCTCTCTCTCTCTCTCTCTCTCTCTGCCATCCTGAAACACAAACAATACCATAACACAGAAACTGGGGTAACATAACACACGCTCTTGGCATTCTCTCAACCAGCTTCATGAGGTAATCACCTGGAATGCATTTTAATTAGCAGGAATTTCTTTCCTTCTTAATGCGTTTGAGCCGATCAGTTGTGTTGTGACATGGTAGGGTTGGTATACAGAAGATAGACCTATTTGGTTAAAGTCCAAGTCCATATTATGGCAAGAACAGATCAAATAAGCAAAGAGAAACGACAGTCCATCATTACTTTATGGCATGAAGGTCAGTCAATCTGGAAAATGTCAAGAACTTTTTAAGTGTCTTCAAGTGCAGTCGGAAAAACCATCAAGAGCTTTTATGAAACTGGCTCTCATGAGGACCGCCACAGGAAAGGAAGACCCAGAGTTACATCTGCTGCAGAGGATAAGTTAGAGTTATCAGCCTCGTTTGAAGCAGAAATGAATGATTCAAAGTTCAATTAACAGACATCTCAAAATCAACTGTTCAGAGGAGAAACAGGCCTTCTGGCCTTCATGGTCAATGGACACCAATAATAAGAAGATACTTTCTTGGGCCAAGAAACATGAGCAATGGACTTTAGACCGATGGAAATCTGTCCTTTGGTTTGATGAGTCCAAATTAGAGATTTTTGGTTCCAACCGCCATGTCTTTGCGAAACGCAAAGTAGGTGAACGTATGATCTCCACATGTCGGGTTCCCACCGTGAAGCATGGAGGAGGAGCTGTGATGGTGTGGGGGATGCTTTGCTGGTGACACTGTCTGGGATGTATATATACTTCAAGGCACACTTAACCAGCATGGCTACACTAGTATTCTGCGTCGATACGCAAGACCATCTGGTTTGTGCTTAGTGGGACTATCATTTGTTTTTCCACAGGACGATGACCCAAAACACACCTCCAGGCTATTTGACAAAGAAGGAGAGTGATGGAGTGCTGCATCAGATAATCTGGCCTCCACAATCACCCGATCTCAACCCAATTCAGATGGTTTGGGATGAGTTGGACCACAGAGTGAAGGAATAGCGGCCAACAAGGGCTCAGCATATGAAGGAACTCCTTCAAGACTGTTGGAAAAGCATTCCAGTTGAAGCTGGTTGAGAGAATGCCAAGAGTGTGCAAAGCTGTCATCAAGGCAAATAGTGGCTACTTTGAAGAATATAACATATAAAACCAAATGACTCAATACCCCATAATGACTCAATACCCAGAAATTACTCAATACCCAGTAATGACTCAATACCCCATAATGACTCAATACCCCATAATGACTCAATACCCAGTAATGACTCAATACCCAATAATGACTCAATACCCCATAATGACACAATACCCCATAATGACACAATACCCCTTAATGACTCAATACCCCATAATGACTCAATAACCCCATAACGACTCAATACCCCATGACACAATGCCCCATAATGACACAATACCCCATAACGACTCAATACCCCATGACACAATACCCCATAATGACACAATACCCCATAATGACTCAATACTCCCCCATAATGACTCAATACCCCATGACACAATAAATGACACAATACCCCATGACTCAATACCCAGTAATGACACAATACCCCTAATGACTCAATACCCCATAATGACACAATACCCCATAATGGATCAATAACCCCATAACGACTCAATACCCCATGACACAATACCCCATAATGACACAATACCCCATAACGACTCAATACCCCATGACACAATACCCCATAATGACACAATACCCCATAATGACTCAATACTCCACAATGACTCAATACCACATAATGACACAATACCCCATGACTCAATACCCAGTAATGACACAATACCCCTTAATGACTCAATACCCCATAACAACACAATACCCAGTAATGACTCAATACCCCTTAATGACTCAATACCCCATAATGACATAATGCCCCATAATGACTCACTAGCTGAAAATAGCTGTGCAGCGTTGCTCCCCATCCAACCTGACAGAGCTTGAGAGGATCTGCAGAGAAGGTTGGGAGAAACTCCCCAAATACAGGTGTGCCAAGATTGTATCATCATACCCAAGAAGATTGGAGGCTGTAATCGCTGCTAAAGGTGCTTCAACAAAGTTCAGATTAAATGGTCTGAATACTTATGTAAATGGGATATTTCCATTTTTTTGTTTGAATTAAATTTGCAAGAATTTCTAAAAACCTGTTTTGACTTTGTGATTATGGGGTATTGAGTGTAGATTGATCAGGAATTATTATTGTTATTATTTTATTTTTTTGTGAATTTTACCCCTTTTTCTCCCCAATTTTGTGCTATCCAATTGTTTAGTAGCTACTATCTTGTCTCATCGCTACTACGGGCTCGGGAGAGACGAAGGTTGAAAGTCATGCGTCCTCCGATACACAACCCAACCAAGCCGTACTGCTTCTTAACACAGCGCGCATCCAACCCGGAAGCCAGCCGCACCAATGTGTCGGAGGAAACACCGTGCACCTGGCGACCTTGGTTGGCAACAAGGATTTCCCTACCGGCCAAACCCTCCCTAACCCGGACGACGCTAGGCTAATTGTGCGTCGCCCCACGGACCTCCCGGTCGTGGCCGGTTACGACAGAGCCTGGGCGCGAACCCAGAGTCTCTAAATTCATTTTATATTAACGTCACAAAATGTGGAAAAAGTCAAGTGGCCTGAATACTTTCCAAAGGCACTATATCTTCCCAACTGTATTGATAATTCAATCTCGGATTCTCCCTAGACTGTCCTGGTAGTATTGATCAATGGATTGGGTATTCTGTAATCTCTGATTCTCCCTAGACTGTCCTGGTAGTATTGATCAATGGATTGGGTATTCTGTAATCTCTGATTCTCCCTAGACTGTCCTGGTAGTATTGATCAATGGATTGGGTATTCTGTCATCTCTGATTCTCCCTAGACTCTCCTGCTAGTATTGATCGATGGATTGGGTATTCTGTAATCTCTGATTCTTCCTAGACTGTCCTGGTAGTATTGATGAATGGATTGTGTATTTGTCACGCCTTGGTCATTGTATCTTGTGTTTTTGTTATATGTTTGGGTAGGCCAGGGTGTGACATGGGTTTATATGTTGTATTTCGTATTGTTAATAATTGGGAGTGTGTATTATTAGGGGTGTGTCTAGTTAGGCTTGGCTGCCTGAGGCGATTCTCTAATTGGAGCCATTTAGCTCAGCGACTTACAGTCATGTGTGCATACATTCTACGTATGGGTGGTCCCGGGAATCGAACCCACTACCCTCGCGTTACAAGCGCCATGATTCTCGTTGTCTCGGATTGGGAACCGTATTTAGGCAGCCTGAGTGCGTGTTGTATTTCGTGGGTGATTGTACCTGTCTTAGTGTTAGTCACCAGATAGGCTGTAATTGTTTCACTCGTTTGTTGTTTTTGTATTTTCAGTTATCTCATGTACCGCATTATTCTTCATTAAAAGTCATGAGTAACCTACACGCTGCATTTCGGTCTGACTCTCTACAAACAACAGACGAAGTTCATTACAGAATCACCCACCACCATTCACAGACCGAGCAGCGTGTGAACTGGCAGGATCTAAAGGAGGACGCTATGGACGGCAGAAGCAGGGATTATACGACGTGGGAAGAAATCGACAGGTGGGCGGCCGACCCAGAGCGAGTGCAGGAGCCCGCCTGGGATTCCCTACAGCAATGCGAAGAGGGCTATACACGTATGGAATCGAGAAGGAAAGCATTGCTATACAGAGCGAAAACTGAAGGTAACAGGGGAAAGCGCAGAGAGAGAGTGGCTGAGTCAGGAAACAGACCTGAGCCTACTCTCCCTGTTAATTGTGAAGAGCAGTTGCAATGGGAGAGAATGCATCATTTGGAGATTTGGACATGGGAGGAGGAATTAGACGGTCAAGGACCCTGGGAGCAGCCGGGAGAATATCGCCGTCCCAAGGAGGAAATAGAGAGGGCTAAAGCGGAGAGGCGCATGTATGAGGAGGCAGCACGGCGACGCGGTTGGAAACCGGAAAGTCACCCCAAAAAAAATATTGGGGGGGGGGGTAAAAGGGAGAATAGTTATGCCAGGTAGGAAACCTGTGCATACTCCCTGTGCTCACCGTTGGGCTAGAGAGACCGGGCAGGCACCGTGTTATGCTATGGAGCGCACGGTGTTTCCAGTGCGGGTGCAGAGCCAGCTGCGACACATACCAGCCCTTCCTATTGGCCGGGCTAGAGTGGGCATCGAGCCAGGTAAGCTTGGGCAGGCTCGGTGCTCTAGAGCTCCAGTGCGCCTGCACGGTCCGGTCTATCCAGAGCCACCTCTACACACCAGTCCTCCGGTAGCAGCTCCCCGCACCAAGCTTCCTGTGCGTGTCCTCGCGCCAGTACCACCAGTTCCAGCACCACGCACCAGGCCTCCAGTGCGCCTCGCCTGTTCAGCGCAGCCAGTGCTTTTCTCCCCTCCTGCGCTATCGGAGTCTCCCGCCTGTTTAGCGCAGCCAGAGCCTTTCTCCTCTCTTGCGCTGCCGGAGTCTCCTGTCTGTCCAGCGCCACCAGTGCTACCAGTCGGCCCAGCGCGTCCAGTGCGCCTCGCCTGTTCAGCGCAGCCAGAGCTTTTCTCCTCTCCTGCACTGTTGGAGTCTCCCGCCTGTTCAGCTCAGCCAGAGCCTTTCTCCTCTCCTGCGCTGCCGGAGTCTCCTGTCTGCCCAGTGCCGCCAGTCGGCCCAGCGTCACCAGTCTGCCAGGATCCACCAGAAGTGCCAGTCTGCCAGGATCCGCCAGAAGTGCCAGTCTGCCAAGATCTTCTAGATCGGCCAGACAACCTTAATCATCCAGGTCCACCAGCCAGCCAGGGTTTACCAGAGCCTACTACCTGCCTGAGCTTCCTCTCAGTACTGAGCTTCCTCTCAGTACTAGGCTCCCTCTCTGTACTGGGCTCCCTCTCTGTACTGGGCTCCCTCTCAGTACCGGGCTTCCCCTCAGTACCGGGCTTCCCCTCAGTACCGGGCTGCTTCGGTCCCGGGCTGCCCCTCTATCCCGGGCTGCCCCTCTGTCCCGGGCTGCCCCTCTGTCCCGAGCTGCCCCTCTGTCCCGAGCTGCCCCTCGGTCCCGAGCTGCCCCTCTGTCCCGAGCTGCCCCTCGGTCCCGAGCTGCCCCTCGGTCCCGAGCTGCCCCTCAGTTATGTGGGGATCAGGGTGAGGACTATTAGGCCATGGTCGGCGGAGAAGGTGGATTATCCTAGGACGCGAAGTGGAGGAACTAGGACATTTATGGAGTGGGGTCCACGTCCCGAGCCAGAACCGCCACCATGGACAGACGCCCACCCGGACCCTCCCTATGCTCTTGAGGTGCGTCCCGGAGTCCGCACCTTAGGGGGGGGGGGTTCTGTCACGCCTTGGTCATTGTATCTTGTGTTTTTGTTATATGTTTGGGTAGGCCAGGGTGTGACATGGGTTTATATGTTGTATTTCGTATTGGGGTTTGTATTAATTGGGAGTGTGTATTATTAGGGGTGTGTCTAGTTAGGCTTGGCTGCCTGAGGCGATTCCTAATTGGAGTCAGCTGATTCTCGTTGTCTCGGATTGGGAACCGTATTTAGGCAGCCTGAGTGCGCGTTGTATTTCGTGGGTGATTGTACCTGTCTTAGTGTTAGTCACCAGATAGGCTGTATTTGTTTCACTCGTTTGTTGTTTTCGTATTTTCAGTTATCTCATGTACCGCATTATTCTTCATTAAAAGTCATGAGTAACCTACACGCTGCATTTCGGTCTGACTCTCTACAAACAACAGACGAAGTTCATTACAGTATTCTGTAATCTCTGATTCTCCCTAGACTGTCCTGGTAGTATTGATCAATGGATTGGGTATTCTGTAATCTCTGATTCTCCCTAGACTCTCCTGCTAGTATTGATCGATGGATTGGGTATTCTGTAATCTCTGATTCTCCCTAGACTGTCCTGGTAGTATTGATGAATGGATTGTGTATTCTGTAATCTCTGATTCTCCCTAGACTGTCCTGGTAGTATTGATCAATGGATTGGGTATTCTGTAATCTCTGATTCTCCCTAGACTGTCCTGGTAGTATTGATCAATGGACTGGGTATTCTGTAATCTCTGATTCTCCCTAGACTGTCCTGGTAGTATTGATCGATGGATTGTGTATTCTGTAATCTCTGATTCTCCCTAGACTGTCCTGGTAGTATTGATCAATGGATTGGGTATTCTGTCATCTCTGATTCTCCCTAGACTGTCCTGGTAGTATTGATCGATGGATTGGGTATTCTGTAATCTCTGATTCTCCCTAGACTGTCCTGGTAGTATTGATCGATGGATTGTGTATTCTGTAATCTCTGATTCTCCCTAGACTGTCCTGGTAGTATTGATCGATGGATTGTGTATTCTGTAATCTCTGAATGACTGTGCGGTTGTTATTATGTCCCTTTAGAGATGACTCGACACAGCCTCCGAGGACAAACCATTTATTCATACAGGTTATTCTCATTGAGATACAATCTCTGTACATATTTTATAAGAGATACTATTGACCTGCCGGTGGTTATTATGTGACTTTGGGGAAAAGACAAGACTCTACTTTACACTCAAGCCTGTGAGGCCAAGTCAATCATTGTAATGTGTCTTTGGGGATGAAAAGAGGCTCTTTGTGGTGTCTGACAGTACAGATGTCATGTAGAGAAGACATTCTCATCGTGCTGTCTGACAGTAAAGATAGCCTGTAGAGAAGACACTCTCATAGTGGCTCACAAAAGTGAGCGAGCGATGAGAGATGAACCTGGAGATGAACCTGGAGGGAGAGAGAGAGAGGGGGGAGCTAGAGAGAGAGGGAGGGAGCGAGAGGTAGAGAGACAGAGAGGGAGAGAGGGAGAGAGAGACAGAGAGGGGGAGAGAGAGAGGGGGGGAGATAGAGAGTGAGAGAGACAGAGAGAGAGAGAGAGACAGAGAGAGAGAGAGAGAGAGAGAGAGAGAGACAGAGAGAGAGAGAGAGGGAGAGAGAGAGAGAGACAGAGAGAGAGAGAGGGAGAGAGAGAGAGAGACAGAGAGAGAGAGAGAGAGAGAGAGAGAGGAGAGACAGAGAGAGAGAGAGAGAGAGACAGAGAGAGAGAGAGGGGAGAGAGAGAGGGGGAGAGAGAGAGAGGGCGAGAGAGAGAGGGAGAACAAAAGTGAGCAAACGATGAGAGATGAACCTGGAGATGAACCTGGAGGGAGAGAGAGGGGGGGCAAGAGAGAGAGAGGGGAGAGGGAGAGGGAGAGAGAGGGGAGGGAGAGAGAGAGAGAGGGGGAGAGAGTGAGAGAGTGAGGGAGCGAGAGGTAGAGAGTGTGGGGGGGAGAGAGAGAGGGGGGAGAGTGAGAGAGAGAGAGCGAGAGGGAGGGAGAAAGAAAGAGAAAGAGTGACACCTGTACATTTGCCCAGGCTGTGAGCAGAGCAACAGGCCCAACCCCCACTAACACCCCTAAACCACAACCTAAGAGGTATGTATATCAATCAGATGCTCACCATGCTCTGCTCACACCTACAGTAATGGAGAACAACACAAATCCTGGAAAATACACCGTCTGGGCAGGAAAAAGAGCAGGACCCCAGACTCCATCAAATACATTGGGCGACAGTATTCTCTTCCAAATGTGGTCCTTCTGTAGCTCAGTTGGTAGAGCATGGCGCTTGTAACGCCAGGGTAGTGGGTTCGATCCCCGGGACCACCCATATGTAGAATGTATGCACACATGACTGTAAGTCGCTTTGGATAAAAGCGTCTGCTAAATGGCATATATTATATATTATATATTACATAACTATGACAAAACCACCGACAAAAATGGGTCACAACTCCTACGCTCGCTGGGTCTGTACAAAGTCAATCGTAGACTTCGAGGAAACTCCTATGGTAGGTACACTTACAGCTCATTGCTTTGAAGTAGTACTGTAGTCTACTTTATCACCGACCTCTACCCAGAGTCTCTCAGAGCGTTCAGAGTCAGCCCAACGACACCCCTATCAGACCACAGCAAAATCACAGTCTACTTGAACAGAGCAATACTCAATCATGAGGCATCAAAGCCAAAGGAACTGAATATTATTAAGAAATGCTATAGATGGAAGGAAAGTAGTGTGGAAATCTACCAAAAAAACAATTAGGCAACAACACATTCAATCCCTTTTAACTCCCTGGACAAAACATTCCACTGTAATAGTGAAGGTGTAAACTTGGCAGCAGAAAATCTAAACAGTATATTTGACCTCCTCAGCTTCCTACCAAATCTAAACAGTATATTTGACCTCTCAGCTTCCTACCAAATCTAAACAGTATATTTGACCTCTCAGCTTCCCTATCAAAACATTTCAAGCAAAGCAACCTAAGAAAATTAACAACAATGACAAATGGTTTGATGAAGAATGCATAAACCTCAGAAAGAAATTGAGAAACCTGTCCAACTAAAAACATAGAGACCCAGAAAACCTGAGTCTACGCCTTCACTATGGTCAGTCACTAAAACAATACAGAAATACACTACGGAAATAGAAAGAACAGCACATCAGATATCAGCTCAATGTAAAGTAAAGAATAATTAAATAATTTTGCACGCCCACTTTTTCAGTTTTTGATTTGTTAAAAAAGTTTGAAATATCCAATAAATGTCGTTCCAATTCATGATTGTGTCCCACTTGTTGTTGATTCTTCACAAAAAAATTACAGTTTTATATCTTTATGTTTGAAGCCTGAAATGTGGAAAAAGGTCGCAAAGTTCAAGGGGGCCGAATACTTTCGCAAGGCAGTGTATATACACTGCTCAAAACAATAAAGGGAACACTTAAACAACACAATGTAACTCCAAGTCAATCACACTTCTGTGAAATCAAACTGTCCACTTAGGAAGCAACACTGATTGACAATAAATGTCACATGCTGTTGTGCAAATGGAATAGACAACAGGTGGAAATTATAGGCAATTAGCAAGACACCCCTAATAAAGGAGTGATTCTGCAGATGGGGACAACAGACCACTTCTCAGTTCCTATGCTTCCTGGCTGATGTTTCGGTCACTTTTGAATGCTGGCGGTGCTTTCACTCTAGTGGTAGCATGAGACGGAGTCTTCAACCCACACAAGTGGCTCAGGTAGTGCAGCTCATCCAGGATGGCACATCAATGCGAGCTGTGGCAAGAAGATAGGGAGAGAGACAGGGTGGTAATAGACATACCGTTAGAGAGAGAGAGAGAGAGACAGGGTGGTAATAGACATACCCTTAGAGAGAGAGAGAGAGAGAGAGAGAGTGGTAATAGACAGACCCTTAGAGAGAGAGAGAGAGAGAGAGAGAGAGAGAGAGAGAGAGAGAGAGAGAGGGTGGTAATAGACATACCCTTAGAGAGAGAGAGAGAGAGAGAGAGAGAGGGTGGTAATAGACATACCCTTAGAGAGAGAGAGAGAGAGAGAGAGAGAGAGAGAGAGAGAGAGAGAGAGAGAGAGAGAGAGGGTGGGTGGTAATAGACATACCCTTAGAGAGAGAGAGAGAGAGAGAGAGAGAGAGAGAGAGAGACAGGGTGGTAATAGACATACCCTTAGAGAGAGAGAGAGACATGAGGATAGTAACATATATTGGAGGTCAATACCATCATGGATATCTCAACCCAATAACCTACTAGAGGAGGTTTAATGAACCATAATAATAACCTTCACTGAGACCCAAACCCTCGAGCACATTTCCCAAAATGACTTTTTTTGGAATCCCTTCAAACTTAAACCATCACCACATTTCCACATGTTCCTTCCTCAATATCAGTCAATCCAGAGTGTCTTCAGCTGGATGGAGAGGCTGTAATGTGAAGCCCCAGGCAGACAGCCTCCCAGGCAGACAGAAAAGAAGCCTACCAGGCAGACAGAAATTAAGCCTCTCAGGCAGACAGCCTCCCAGGCAGACAGCCTACCAGGCAGACAGCCTCCCAGGCAGACAGCCTCTCAGGCAGACAGCCTCTCAGGCAGACAGCCTCTCAGGCAGACAGCCTCCCTGACAGACAGCCTCCCAGGCAGACAGAAAAGAAGCCTCCCAGGCAGACAGCCTCCCAGACAGACAGCCTCCCAGGCAGACAGAAAAGAAGCCTTTCAGGCAGACAGGCAAGTTGGAGGTCTCGGCGGTGTCCCACATGTCACCATATGCACTATATAGTGCACTACTTTCGAACAGAGCCCAGTGCACTTCATAGGGAATAGGATGGAGTTTAGGACACAACCTCAGTGTTAATGTGTCCGCTCCAAGCCCTCTCTGCTGGGTGGTAATGTGATTGGTTTCTGTTGATGCCTAGACACACACACACACACACACACACACACACACACACACACACACACACACACACACACACACACACACACACACACACACACACACACACACACACACACACACACACACACACACACACACACACACACACACACACACACACACACACACACACCATCCTAAACCAGCCAGGCAGGGTGTAATGCAGCCACATGTTGTGTTATCGATCCTTCTCGGAGAGAGAGAGAGAGAGAGAGAGAGATACACGGAGAGAGACACGGAAAGAGAGAGAGAGAGAGAGAGAGACAGAGAGAGACACAGATAGAGAGAGACAGAGAGAGACACAGAGAGAGAGAGAGAGAGAGAGAGAGAGAGAGAGAGAGAGAGAGAGAGAGAGAGAGAGAGACAGAGAGAGAGAGAGAGAGAGAGAGAGAGAGAGAGAGACAGAGAGAGACACACAGAGAGAGAGAGACAGACAGACAGAGAGAGAGAGAGAGAGAGAGAGAGAGAGAGAGAGACAGACAGACAGACAGACAGACAGACAGACAGACAGACAGACAGACAGACAGACAGACAGACAGACAGACAGACAGACAGACAGACAGACAGACAGACAGACAGACAGACAGACAGACAGACAGACAGACAGACAGAGAGAGAGAGAGAAAGAGAGAGAGAGATCCACAAAGAATTCAAAAACAAATCCAATTTTGATAAACTCCCATATCTACTGGGTGAAATACCACAGTGTGACATCACAGCAGCAAGATGTGTGACGTGTTGCCCCAAGGGCAACCAGTGAAGAACAAACACCATTGTAAATACAACCCATATTTATTTTCCCTTTTGTACTTTAAAGGAAATTCTAGATGATTCTGTTCCTCCAACTTTGTGGGAACAGTTTGTGGAAGGCCCGTTCTCGTTTCAGCATGACAATGCCCCTGTGCACAAAGCGAGATCCATACAGAAATGGTTTGTTGAGATCGGTGTGGAACAACTTGACTGGCCTGCACAGAGCCCTGACCTCAACCCCATTTAACACCTTTGGGATGAATTGGAACGCCGACTACGAGCCAGGACTAATCACCCAACATCAGTGCCCGACCTTACTAATGCTCTTGTGGCTGAATGGAAGCAAGTCCCCAGCAACAATGTTCCAACATCTAGTGGAAAGCCTTCCCAGAAGAGTGGAGGCTGTTATAGCAGCAATGTTCCAACATCTAGTGGAAAACCTTCCCAGAAGAGTGGAGGCTGTTATAGCAGCAATGTTCCAACATCTAGTGGAAAGCCTTCCCAGAAGAGTGGAGGCTGTTATAGCAGCAATGTTCCAACATCTAGTGGAAAGCCTTCTCAGAAGAGTGGAGGCTGTTATAGCAGCAATGTTCCAACATCTAGTGGAAAGCCTTCCCAGAAGAGTAGAGACTGTTATAGCAGCAATGTTCCAACATCTAGTGGAAAGCCTTCCCAGAAGAGTGGAGGCTGTTATAGCAGCAATGTCCCAACATCTAGTGGAAAGCCTTCCCAGAAGAGTGGAGGCTGTTATTATAGCAGCAATGTTCCAACATCTAGTGGAAAGCCTTCCCAGAAGAGTGGAGGCTGTTATAGCAGCAAAGGGGGGGGGGGGGGGGGGAACCAACTCCATATTAATGCCAATGATTTTAAAATGAGGTGTTAGATGAGCAGGTTTTAGTGTATTTGCCACACCCTTGGAGCAGTTTAGCAGCTAACTGCCTAGTCTCAACAGAAAGACATGTTCTATGACTGCCAGGAGCCCTTTTCATGTTTCTCATGGTTTTGTTGTTGTGTTTTGATGGGGGGGGGGGTTGTTTAAATGTTCCAGGTCACCTATAGAAGAGGTATTCCTCAATGGATATATATATATAAATATACATCTGAAATAAAACAGTTTATTTCATGTTGTAATGATTTTCATGTTTTCCCACCTTTTTCAGACCTGAGGAAGAACTTTGAGGAGGAGCCAATGGGGAAGGAAGTCTCGTTGAACCAGGAAGTGTTGTTACGCTGTCATCCTCCAGAGGGCGTACCAGCAGCTGAGGTGAGGTTAGATATAGGAGATGTGGACTGTGGTCCGATTCTTTACCTTTATACCCGAAATGTAAATTTGCTCACTCCCCCTCGAAGCACTTCGATGCACTTCAAACATAAAGTTACACTTAGATCAGTGTCTGTGGGCCGGCTTCATAATCCTCTTCAAAGCATGATAGAGAGGCCCCTGCCTTCCAATAAGCTTCTCCCTCCTCTTCAAAGTGTGATAGAGAGGCCCCTGCCTTCCAATAAGCTTCTCCCTCCTCTTCAAAGTGTGATAGAGAGGCCCCTGCCTTCCAATAAGCTTCACCTTCCTCTTCAAAGTGTGATAGAGAGGCCCCTGCCTTCCAATAAGCTTCTCCCTCCTCTTCAAAGTGTGATAGAGAGGCCCCTGCCTTCCAATAAGCTTCTTCCTCCTCTTCAAAGTGTGATAGAGAGGCCCCTGACTTCCAATAAGCTTCACCTTCCTCTTCAAAGTGTGATAGAGAGGCCCCTGCCTTCCAATAAGCTTCTCCCTCCTCTTCAAAGTGTTATAGAGAGGCCCCTGCCTTCCAATAAGCTTCTCCCTCCTCTTCAATGTGTGATAGAGAGGCCCCTGCCTTCCAATAAGCTTCACCTTCCTCTTCAAGGCATGATAGAGACGTCCCTGCCTTGCAACAATTATATCTCTAATTATTATCTCTTATTGATTACTGATAATTTTTTCATCAGAGGGGGGGAGGCAGTTCATGACAGCGTAGAATCCCATCTCTCAGGGCTGTCTCTCAGGGCTGGTTCTCAGGGCTGTCTCTCAGGACTGGTTCTCAGGGCTGTCTCTCAGGACTGGTTCTCAGGGCTGTCTCTCAGGGCTGTCTCTCAGGGCTGTCTCTCAGGGATGGTTCTCAGGGCTGTCTCTCAGGGCTGTCTCTCAGGGCTGTCTCTCAGGGCTGGTTCTCAGGGCTGTCTCTCAGGGATGGTTCTCAGGGCTGTCTCTCAGGGCTGTCTCTCAGGGATGGTTCTCAGGGCTGGTTCTCGGGGCTGACTCTCAGGGCTGGTTCTCAGGGCTGTCTCTCAGGGCTGTCTCTCAGGGATGGTTCTCAGGGCTGTCTCTCAGGGCTGTCTCTCAGGGATGGTTCTCAGGGCTGACTCTCAGGGCTGGTTCTCAGGGCTGTCTCTCAGGGCTGGTTCTCAGGGCTTGTTCTCGGGGCTGGTTCTCAGTGCTGGGTCTCAGGGCTGGTTCTCAGGGCTGGTTCTCATGGCTGGCTCTCAGGCCTTAGTTCTGCTCTGGCACGTTTGCAGGCTCTACACACTCATGTCTGTTAGCTGGCAGCTACCTCTCTTGCTCTCTTTTTTCATTCCAGACTTTCTCTCCCTCTTCCTTCTCTCTCCTCTTTCTCTCTCTACATTTCTGTCTCTGTCTCTGTCTCTGTCACTGTCTCTCTCTCTCTCTCTCTCTCTCTCTCTCTCTCTCTCTCTCTCTCTCTCTCTCTCTCTCTCTCTCTCAGCCACATACAGCACATCTGCCGCAGCCAGCTCCCCCCACACTGTGATGCTAATGCTAACTGCCCCAAATAACAACAGCAATAAAATCTTCCTCTGGTTCAACCCCAACTCCCCCCGTTCCTTCTTTCTCGATCACCCACACATCTCCTCTACCCCCTCCCTGCATCACCCACACATCACCTCTACCCCCTGCCTGGATCACCCACACATCTCCTCTACCCCCTCCCTGCATCACCCACACATCACCTCTACCCCCTGCCTGGATCACCCACACATCTCATCTACCCCCTCCCTGCATCACCCACACATCTCCTCTACCCCCTCCCTGCATCACCCACACATCTCCTCTACCCCCTCCCTGCATCACCCACACATCTCCTCTACCCCCTCCCTGCATCACCCACACATCTCCTCTACCCCCTCCCTGCATCACCCACACATCTCCTCTACCCTCCTCCCTGCATCACCCACACATCTCCTCTACCCCCTCCCTGCATCACCCACACATCTCCTCTACCCCCCTCCCTGCATCACCCACACATCTCCTCTACCCCCTCCCTGCATCACCCACACATCTCCTCTACCCCCTCCCTGCATCACCCACACATCTCCTCTACCCTCCTCCCTGCATCACCCACACATCTCCTCTACCCCCTCCCTGCATCACCCACACATCTCCTCTACCCCCCTCCCTGCATCACCCACACATCTCCTCTACCCCCTCCCTGCATCACCCACACATCTCCTCTAGGAGACCAGTAGTTTAGGGATCAGTAGTAGAATAGCTAGTTATACAATCTTTGGGACAGAGTAGGACCACTGTTTGTGGGACAGTTTAGGTACCAGTAGCAGAATAGCTGGCTATGGACAGCGTAGGGACCAGTAGTAGAATAGTTAGTTATACAGTCTTTGGGACAGAGTAGGACCACTGTTTGTAGGACAGTTTAGGGACCAGTAGTAGAATAGCTAGTTATACAGTCTTTGGGACAGAGTAGGACCACTGTTTGTAGGACAGTTTAGGAACCAGTAGCAGAATAGCTGGCTATGGACAGCGTAGGGACCAGTAGCAGAATAGCTGGCTATGGACAGAGTAGGGACCAGTAGCAGAATAGCTGGCTATGGACAGCGTAGGGACCAGTAGCAGAATAGCTGGCTATGGACAGCGTAGGGACCAGTAGTAGAATAGTTAGTTATACAGTCTTTGGGACAGAGTAGGACCACTGTTTGTAGGACAGTTTAGGGACTAGTAGCAGAATAGCTGGCTATGGACAGCGTAGGGACCAGTAGTAGAATAGCTGGCTATGGACAGCGTAGGGACCAGTATCAGAATAGCTGGCTATGGACAGCGTAGGGACCAGTATCAGAATAGCTGGCTATGGACAGCGTAGGGACCAGTAGTAGAATAGTTAGTTATACAGTCTTTGGGACAGAGTAGGACCACTGTTTGTGGGACAGTTTAGGGACCAGTAGTAGAATAGTTAGTTATACAGTCTTTGGGACAGAGTAGGACCACTGTTTGTAGGACAGTTTAGGGACCAGTAGCAGAATAGTTAGTTATACAGTCTTTGGGACAGAGTAGGACCACTGTTTGTGGGACAGTTTAGGGACCAGTAGCAGAATAGTTAGTTATACAGTCTTTGGGACAGAGTAGGACCACTGTTTGTGGGACAGTTTAGGGACCAGTAGTAGAATAGTTAGTTATACAGTCTTTGGGAAAGAGTAGGACCACTGTTTGTGGGACAGTTTAGGGACCAGTAGTAGTACAGATTGTGGTTGGACAGCACAGGGACCAGTAAGAGGCTGTCTCCTAAATGGCACTATTCCCTGCATAGTGCTACGATGGGCCCTGGTTTAACTGGGGCCCCACAGTGCATTTGGAAATGATTCAGACCCTTTTGACTTTTTCCACAACCTTGTTTCTCATGATTTTTGAGAGTCCTTTTGGCACTTTTTTGGCAAACTCCAAGCGGGCTGTCATGTGCCTTTTACTGAGGAGTGGCTTCCATCTGGCCACTCCACTATAAAGGCCTGATTGGTGGAGTGCTGCAGAGATGGTTGTCCTTTTGGCTCGGTTTTTTGCTCTGACATGCACTGTCAACTATGGGACCTTATATAGACAGGTGTGTGTGCCTTTCCTAATCATGTCCAATCAATTGAATTTACCACAGGTGGACTCCAATCAAGTTGTAGAAACATCTCAAGGATGATCAATGGAAACAGGATGCACCTGAGCTCAATTTCGAGTCTCATAGCAACGGGTCTGAATACTTATGTAATTCTGTTTATAATTTGATATAATTTCCTCAAACTAAATATATATATATGTTTTTGCTTTGTCATTATTGGGCATTGTGTGTAGGAAAAAAAATGTTTAGAATAAGGCTGTAACGTAACAAAATGGGGAAGGGGTCTGAATACTTTCTGGAATAGAGCAACAGAAGAAACAACAACAGCATAGAGCATTATGGTTGTTAGAGCCAATCCAATAGAGTTCACAACAACAACATGAGACCAGATAGCTAGCTAGCTAGCTAAGCCAGAGGACAGAATGTAACAGCAAGGTTATCCTCTACCAAGGCAGTCGTACGTGTGGTCCAACAGCAGTGACAGATCACGGGTGTAAAACAATCCATCCAGGTTCAGATACCATCTCAGCAATAAGACCAGAACTAGTCAAAGGTAGTTCGAGGGATCGCAGCACATGGACAGTAGCGTGTAACAGAGAAACATCTAGAAAATATAGTTTGTCAAGTCACAGGGACTGCAGAGGAACAGGAGAGATGCTAGCTACTCTATCGTGTCGTAGCTGAATCAGAATTAGTTAGGTAACATTGATAAATAAGATTATCTACTTTCATAATGCTTATGTGGCGTAAAAAGTCACTTGGGGCCCAGAGAGGGGAGAGGTGAGAGGTCAGGATTGTCTTCATATGTGAATGTATCTGTTAAACCATGTGAAGGACTCCACCATGTCTGTACTCCAGTCACTCCCTCCTTTTCCCATTGGGGGGAGGAGTATGGCAGCGTCTGGAACCAGTGTATGTCCCCTCTGATGTTGAAACTTATCTTGACCTAGTATATGACCTAGAGGCTCACTCCTCTCAGAGAGCTTGTCCAGGGGTGGATTGTATTTGAGATGGATGTATCTAGAATTGACAATTGATATATTCCATTGGATGAGGTAATGTTTTTGTAATATGTTGTACCAAGAACGAGATTAGAACCTCGTTTCAGAGACCAAACTGAACAATGATTTAATAGAGAATGCTGTCTGGTATACTCCTCTCTCAAGTAAAAGTCTTTCTTTGTGAACAGTTTCTATCATCTGTGGTTTGTTATGTCGACTAGGGGGTGGATCTTTGATATAAAAGATTTCAGTGGCTGAATGTTATGTTGAGACTCTGAGCTGTTACCACGACACTAGCAACAGCATTTCTACTAGCTACTTGGAGAAGGGATCCCTCAGAGAAACACAAACTGGACTAACTACTCTCACAGGGGTTAGACTGGGCATAACCTTTCAGACAGAGACACAGCTACTCTCACAGGGATTAGACTGGACATAACCTGACAGAGACACAGCTACTCTCACAGGGATTAGACTGGACATAACCTGACAGAGACACAGCTACTCTCACAGGGATTAGACTGGACATAACCTGACAGAGACACAGCTACTCTCACAGGGATTAGACTGGACATAACCTGACAGAGACATAGCTACTCTCACAGGGATTAGACTGGACATAACCTGACAGAGACATAGCTACTCTCACAGGGATTAGACTGGACATAACCTGACAGAGACATAGCTACTCTCACAGGGATTAGACTGGACATAACCTGACAGAGACATAGATACTCTCACAGGGATTAGACTGGACATAACCTGACAGAGACATAGCTACTCTCACAGGGATTAGACTGGACATAACCTGACAGAGACACAGCTACTCTCACAGGGATTAGACTGGACATAACTTTAACATAACAACGACTCCGTCTAGACACCACAATGTTTATTATTGAAAACCTTCCCCCTGTCTGTGTCTGTAATAATGTAATCTCACCAGTGGACCCATCGTCCTCGGGGACGGGGACAGGGACAGGGACAGGGACAGGGACGGGGACGGGGACAGGGACAGGGACGGGGACAGGGACAGGGACGTCCCTCTGTCTGTCCCTGGTTGTGAACATGAAAACACACAGTTTGTTTGAAGCCTCCAGGTCTGTTATTTTCAGGTGGAGTGGCAGAGGAACGAGCATGTGATCGAGCCGGAAAGCGAGCCCAACTTCCTGGTGACTGCGGACCGTAATCTGATCATCAAACAGGCCAGGCTGGCGGACACGGCCAACTACACCTGCGTGGCCAAGAACATTGTGGCACGACGCAGGAGCTCCCCCGCCACCGTTCTGGTCTACGGTATGTACACACAGAGATACACACACACACACACACACACACACACACACACACACACACACACACACACACACACACACACACACACACACACACACACACACACACACACACACACACACACACACACACACACACACACACACACAACACACGCAAACAACCACAGACAGACAGACAGACAGACAGACAGACAGACAGACAGACAGACAGACAGACAGACAGACAGACAGACAGACAGACAGACAGACAGACAGACAGACAGACAGACAGACAGACAGACAGACAGACAGACAGACAGACAGACAGACAGACAGACAGACAGACAGACACAGACAAACCAGTGCAGACCGGGGTCAACGCTTTGTCCACATACGATTTGTAATTTAAGACCATTCCAAAGTGACAAGAGTTGTGGTTATGTTGAGATTTAGTGGCAGGCCCATTCTCAATCACACACACACACACACACACACACACACACACACACACACACACACACACACACACACACACACACACACACACACACACACACACACACACACACACACACACACACACACACACACAACCCTGTTCAGTTAGCATGTTGTCACAACTCAAAACCCCCACGAACGACCTCAGTCTTTGAACGATGAGGGTTCGTTCCCCTCCTGCTTATTAAATTGTCCCAGTAGTTTCCACAGACAGCTGATATAGTAACAACTAGTCTACACAGACACAGACAGCTGATATAGTAACAACTAGTCTACACAGACACAGCCAGCTGATATAGTAACAACTAGTCTACACAGACAGCTGATATAGTAACAACTAGTCTATACAGACAGCTGATATAGTAACAACTAGTCTACACAGACACAGACACAGACAGCTGATCTAGTAACAACTAGTCTACACAGACAGCTGATCTAGTAACAACTAGTCTATACTGACAGCTGATATAGTAACAACTAGTCTACACAGACAGTTGATATAGTAACAACTAGTCTACACAGACAGCTGATATAGTAACAACTAGTCTATACAGACAGCTGCTATAGTAACAACTAGTCTACACAGACACAGACAGCTGATATAGTAACAACTAGTCTACACAGACACAGACAGCTGATATAGTAACAACTAGTCTATACAGACAGCTGATATAGTAACAACTAGTCTATACAGACAGCTGATATAGTAACAACTAGTCTATACAGACAGCTGATATAGTAACAACTAGTCTATACAGACAGCTGATATAGTAACAACTAGTCTACACAGACAGCTGATATAGTAACAACTAGTCTATACAGACAGCTGATATAGTAACAACTAGTCTACACAGACAGCTGATATAGTAAAAACTAGTCTACACAGACAGCTGATATAGTAACAACTAGTCTATACAGACAGCTGATATAGTAACAACTAGTCTATACAGACAGCTGATATAGTAACAACTAGTCTACACAGACAGCTGATATAGTAACAACTAGTCTATACAGACAGCTGATATAGTAACAACTAGTCTACACAGACAGCTGATATAGTAAAAACTAGTCTATGATATAGTAACAACTAGTCTATACAGACAGCTGATATAGTAACAACTAGTCTACACAGACAGCTGATATAGTAACAACTAGTCTACACAGACAGCTGATATAGTAACAACTAGTCTATACAGACACAGACAGCTGATATAGTAGTAACAACTAGTCTACACAACTAGTCTATAACAACTACAGACAGCTGATATAGTAACAACTAGTCTATACAGACAGCTGATATAGTAACAACTAGTCTATACAGACACAGACAGCTGATATAGTAACAACTAGTCTACACAGACAGCTGATATAGTAACAACTAGTCTACACAGACAGCTGATATAGTAACAACTAGTCTACACAGACAGCTGATATAGTAACAACTAGTCTATACAGACAGCTGATATAGTAAAAACTAGTCTATACAGACAGCTGCTATAGTAACAACTAGTCTACACAGACAGCTGATATAGTAACAACTAGTCTACACAGACAGCTGATATAGTAACAACTAGTCTACACAGACAGCTGATATAGTAACAACTAGTCTACACAGACAGCTGATATAGTAACAACTAGTCTACACAGACACAGACAGCTGATATAGTAACAACTAGTCTACACAGACACAGACAGCTGATATAGTAACAACTAGACAGCTCCTTCTGTAGCTCAGTTGGTAACAACAGTCTATACAGACAGCTGATATAGTAACAACTAGCCAGGGATAGTGGGTTCGTCTATGATATAGTCCAGACCACCCAGTAACAACTAGTCTAGAATGATATGTAACAACACATGACTGTAAGTCTATACAGCTGATTGGATAACAACTAGTCTGCTAAATGGCATATATTATTATTATTATTATTATTATTATTAGTCTACACAGACAGCTGATATAGTAACAACTAGTCTATACAGACAGCTGATATAGTAACAACTAGTCTGATACTGTAACAGAAACAACCCGCTATCATCCGGTATCTATCCCAACCTTTCTACTCCCATGTGTTTTCCCAGGAGGCAGAGATGTTGAAGTGAAATTGAATTAACAGCAAAGTGTTAATAATGACTTGGTGTTGACCTTTGTTTAACATTCCAACACACAGCACATTCCCTCCTCACACACCGCCGTGGGCTCCCACGGTACAGCCGGTACTAACACTGACCTGGCATCCATTACAGCTCATGGTGTAGCCTCAACCCAATGCTGCTCTACATGCTAACAGCAGAGACAACGTAGTGGCTCATTCCCCTGAGAGTGAGTCATTAAAGTGGTAACTGTGTGTGTGTAGGAGCCGTGAGGGGAGATGTTGCAGTATCTAGTGTGTTTACACTGAGCTAGTCTGGGAGACAGAAAACCCAGTACAAATGGCACCCTATTCCCTATTTAGTGCACTATTTGGACCAGAGTTCTATGGGCCCTAGTCCTTAGTGCACTATTTGGACCAGAGTTCTATGGGCCCTAGTCCTTAGTGCACTATTTGGACCAGAGTTCTATGGACCCTAGTCCTTAGTGTACTATTTGGACCAGAGTTCTATGGGCCCTAGTCCTTAGTACACTATTTGGACCAGAGTTCTATGGACCCTAGTCCTTAGTGCACTATTTGGACCAGAGTTCTATGGACCCTAGTCCTTAGTGCACTATTTGGACCAGAGTTCTATGGACCCTAGTCCTTAGTGCACTATTTGGACCAGAGTTCTATGGACCCTAGTCCTTAGTGCACTATTTGGACCAGAGTTCTATGGACCCTAGTCCTTATGTCAAGCCCTGACCTTAGTATTCTTTGTTTTCTTTATTATTTTGGTTAGGTCAGGGTGTGACATGGGGGATGTATGTGTTTCGGTACTGTCTAGGGGTGTTGTGTATTTATGGGGTTTGTTTATCATCTAGGTGTTTTGTATGTCTATGGTTGACTAGATAGGTTCCCAATCAGAGGCAGCTGTTTATCGTTGTCTCTGATTGGGAGCCGTATCTAGGCAGCCATATTCTTTGGGAAATGTGTGGGTTATTGTCTATGTGTTAGTTGCCTGTGTCTGCACTTATCATATATAGCTTCACGTTCGTTTTTAGTTTTTTTTGTAAATTTGTTTACGTGTTTCTTCGTCGTCATTAAAATAAGATGTAATCATCTCACGCTTGTTCTCCTCCATTCAACGAACGTGACACCTTAGTGTACTATAAAGGGAATAGTGTGCTATTTTGGACAAAAAAACAAAGTGTTTCCCAACGCCAGGATGGATTTGAAAATCTATTTTATTTTTGATGAATGTGCCAAGTATGATGTGGAGAGATTCACAACGAATAGTTTAAAATTAGCCTAGTTTAAAATTAAGCTAATTTCAGAAAATTAATCATTTAAAATGTTCTTAGTTTAATTCAGAAATGTAATAGTTTAGAATTAGCTTAGTTTAATTCAGACAATAAATAGTTTAAAATGAGCCTAGTTTAATTCCGACAATAAATAGTTTAAAATGAGCCTAGTTTAATTCAGAAAATGAATAGTTTAAAATGGGCCAAGTTTTATTTCAACTATGGATGGTTTGTAAGGAGTTTAATTCTGACCACGTTGTGTCAGTAATTCAATTCCATTGTTTTCCTCTCAGCTTCCAGCGTTTGAAAAAGAGAAGGAGAAAAGGAAAAAAAAACAATTACCCCTAAAATTATTCTTGATGAGTTATTTTGTTGAGAGATGATTGAAAGGCCTGTGGATTTCCCTTATTTACCTGATTCCTAATACAAGAATTCAATTGAAAAGAGCCATTTGCTGCCCATTCTTTGTTTTTTATAACGTCAATCAATGAAGCCTCGCACTTAGGCCCCGAGACACCAGAGAAATTGAACATAATTTGCAGGTCGCTCGTATATGCAATTTGATTTTCCTCAAACCATACTAGGCTTGTGAAAAAGGGCCACAAATGTTCTTCGATTGTCCCGTTAATCACTGTCATTACCACGACCCCTAATGTAATCTGCACGACTTCACATTAAAATATGTCCATTTTACTTACCTTGACTTCTCAGAGGCCAGGGCTCAGACTGAACTCTAGGTATAGTGAGTCATAATAGTCTGGTATCCTCCCAAATGGCACCCTATGCCCTATATAGTGCACTACTTTACAGAATATGGAATAGGGTTCCATTTGGCAGGCAGCCTATGTATTTGCTTTGTTGGGGTGATGGGGAGTAGGGAAGGAGATAGGGGAGGGATGGTGGTACGGACGGAGGGTAGAAGGGGAGCCGGGTTGGATACATGGTAATGAGGGGGCAGGCAGTCTGCTGCGATGGAGCCACTCTGTGCTCAGAGGTAATCAGGGGCAAAGTGTTTTTACCTTACCATGGTGGGCAATCATTCACAGGGAGAGGGCAAGGAAATGATTCAGCCACGGAGGCCCAGGAGAGAGAGAGAGAGAGAGAGAGAGAGAGAGAGAGAGAGAGAGAGAGAGAGAGAGAGAGAGAGAGAGAGAGAGAGAGAGAGAGAGAGAGAGAGAGAGAGAGAGAGAGAGAGAGAGAGAGGCAGGCCAATTTAGAGGGAAATGATGGTGGAAGTAGGCTATGTAGTTAGAGGGACCAGACCTACTGGTTTCACTGTGTTGTAGTTAGAGCGACCTACTGGTTTCACGGCGTTGTAGTTAGAGGGACCTACTGGTTTCACGGTGTTGTAGTTAGAGGGACCAGACCTACTGGTTTCATGGTGTTGTAGTTAGAGGGATCAGACCTACTGGTTTCATGGTGTTGTAGTTAGAGGGATCAGACCTACTGGTTTCATGGTGTTGTAGTTAGAGGGATCAGACCTACTGGTTTCATGGTGTTGTAGTTAGAGGGACCAGACCTACTGGTTTCATGGTGTTGTAGTTAGAGGGACCTACTGGTTTCACGGCGTTGTAGTTAGAGGGACCTACTGGTTTCACGGTGTTGTAGTTAGAGGGACCAGACCTACTGGTTTCATGGTGTTGTAGTTAGAGGGATCAGACCTACTGGTTTCATGGTGTTGTAGTTAGAGGGACCAGACCTACTGGTTTCATGGTGTTGTAGTTAGAGGGATCAGACCTACTGGTTTCATGGTGTTGTAGTTAGAGGGATCAGACCTACTGGTTTCATGGTGTTGTAGTTAGAGGGACCAGACCTACTGGTTTCATGGTGTTGTAGTTAGAGGGACCAGACCTACTGGTTTCACGGTGTTGTAGTTAGAGGGACCTACTGGTTTCACGGTGTTGTAGTAAGAGAGACCAGACCTACTGGTTTCATGGTGTTGTAGTTAGAGGGACCAGACCTACTGGTTTCATGGTGTTGTAGTTAGAGGGACCTACTGGTTTCATGGTGTTGTAGTTAGAGGGACCAGACCTACTGGTTTCATGGTGTTGTAGTTAGAGGGACCAGACCTACTGGTTTCACGGTGTTGTAGTTAGAGGGACCTACTGGTTTCACGGTGTTGTAGTAAGAGGGACCAGACCTACTGGTTTCATGGTGTTGTAGTTAGAAGGACCAGACCTACTGGTTTCATGGTGTTGTAATTAGAGGGACCTACTGGTTTCATGGTGTTGTAGTTAGAAGGACGAGACCTACTGGTTTTATGGTGTTGTAGTTAGAAGGACCAGACCTACTGGTTTCATGGTGTTGTAGTTCGAGGGACCATATGTACTGGTCCAAAAGCTTCCAAGTCAGTTATAGGGAGCAGGGTGTAATTTATAGTGCACTACAGTATATAGGGAATATGGTGTCATTTATAGTGCACTACAGTGTATAGAGAATAGGGTGTAATTTATAGTGCACTATAGTATATTGGGAATAGGGTGTCATTTATAGTGCACTACAGTGTATAGGGAATATGGTGTCATTTATAGTGCACTACAGTATATAGGGAATAGGGTGTAATTTATAGTGCACTATAGTATATTGGGAATAGGGTGTCATTTATAGTGCACTACAATATATAGGGAATAGGGTGTAATTTATAGTGCACTACAATATATAGGGAATAGGGTGCTATTTATAGTGCACTATAGTATATAGGGAATAGGGTGTAATTTATAGTGCACTATAGAATATAGGGAATAGCGTTTAATTTATAGTGCACTACAACATATAGGGAATAGGGTGTAATTTATAGTGCACTACAGTATATAGGGTGTAATTTATAGTGCACTACAATATATAGGGAATAGGGTGTAATTTATAGTGCACTACAATATATAGGGAATAGGGTGTAATTTATAGTGCACTACAGTATATAGGGAATAGGGTTTCATTTATAGTGCACTACAATATATAGGGAATAGGGTGTAATTTATAGTGCACTACAATATATAGGGAATAGGGTGCTATTTATAGTGCACTATAGTATATAGGGAATAGGGTGTAATTTATAGTGCACTATAGAATATAGGGAATAGGGTTTAATTTATAGTGCACTACAGTATATAGAGAATAGGGTGTAATTTATAGTGCACTATAGTATATAGGGAATAGGGTGTAATTTATAGTGCACTATAGAATATAGGGAATAGGGTTTAATTTATAGTGCACTACAGTATATAGAGAATAGGGTGTAATTTATAGTGCACTATAGTATATAGGGAATAGGGTGTAATTTATAGTGCACTATAGAATATAGGGAATAGGGTTTAATTTATAGTGCACTACAGTATATAGAGAATAGGGTGTAATTTATAGTGCACTACAATATATAGAGAATAGGGTGTAATTTATAGTGCACTATAGAATATAGGGAATAGGGTTTAATTTATAGTGCACTACAGTATATAGAGAATAGGGTGTAATTTATAGTGCACTATAGTATATAGGGAATAGGGTTTAATTTATAGTGCACTACAGTATATAGAGAATAGGGTGTAATTTATAGTGCACTATAGAATATAGGGAATAGGGTTTAATTTATAGTGCACTACAGTATATAGAGAATAGGGTGTAATTTATAGTGCACTACAGTATATAGAGAATAGGGTGTAATTTATAGTGCACTACAGTATATAGAGAATAGGGTGTAATTTATAGTGCACTACAGTATATAGAGAATAGGGTGTAATTTATAGTGCACTACAGTATATAGAGAATAGGGTGTAATTTATAGTGCACTATAGTATATAGAGAATAGGGTGTAATTTATAGTGCACTATAGTATATAGAGAATAGGGTGTAATTTATAGTGCACTACAGTATATAGAGAATAGGGTGTAATTTATAGTGCACTACAATATATAGAGAATAGGGTGTAATTTATAGTGCACTATAGTATATAGAGAATAGGGTGTAATTTATAGTGCACTATAGTATATAGAGAATAGGGTGTAATTTATAGTGCACTGCAGTATATAGAGAATAGGGTGTAATTTATAGTGCACTATAGTATATAGAGAATAGGGTGTAATTTATAGTGCACTACAGTATATAGAGAATAGGGTGTAATTTATAGTGCACTACAGTATATAGAGAATAGGGTGTAATTTATAGTGCACTACAGTATATAGAGAATAGGGTGTAATTTATAGTGCACTATAGAATATAGGGAATAGGGTTTAATTTATAGTGCACTACAGTATATAGAGAATAGGGTGTAATTTATAGTGCACTACAGTATATAGAGAATAGGGTGTAATTTATAGTGCACTATAGAATATAGGGAATAGGGTGTAATTTATAGTGCACTACAGTATATAGAGAATAGGGTGTAATTTATAGTGCACTATAGAATATAGAGAATAGGGTTTAATTTATAGTGCACTACAGTATATAGAGAATAGGGTGTAATTTATAGTGCACTATAGTATATAGGGAATAGGGTGTAATTTATAGTGCACTACAGTATATAGAGAATAGGGTGTAATTTATAGTGCACTACAGTATATAGAGAATAGGGTGTAATTTATAGTGCACTACAGTATATAGGGAATAGGGTGCTATTTATAGTGCACTATAGTATATAGGGAATAGGGTGTAATTTATAGTGCACTATAGAATATAGGGAATAGGGTTTAATTTATAGTGCACTACAGTATATAGAGAATAGGGTGTAATTTATAGTGCACTATAGAATATAGGGAATAGCGTTTAATTTATAGTGCACTACAACATATAGGGAATAGGGTGTAATTTATAGTGCACTACAGTATATAGGGTGTAATTTATAGTGCACTACAATATATAGGGAATAGGGTGTAATTTATAGTGCACTACAATATATAGGGAATAGGGTGTAATTTATAGTGCACTACAATATATAGGGAATAGGGTTTAATTTATAGTGCACTACAGTATATAGGGAATAGGGTGTAATTTATAGTGCACTACAGTATATAGGGTGTAATTTATAGTGCACTACAATATATAGGGAATAGGGTGTAATTTATAGTGCACTACAATATATAGGGAATAGGGTTTAATTTATAGTGCACTACAATATATAGGGAATAGGGTGCCATTGGGAAGTTGATCCAGGGAGAGTACATATAGAGAGAGTTGATTAGAATTCAGTCGACTTGATTCCATCCAATCATCTTCCATGATCCAATTATACCCATTATGTGCCAGTGGTGAACTCCCACGGAGCGCACACAGGAGCAGGGCACTCACACAGTGTTGTCACAGGACAACAACCTCTCCCTCAATGTCAGCAAGACAAAGGAGCTGATCGTCGACTACAGGAAACGGACGGGTGAGCACGCCCCCATCGACAGGGCTGTTGGTTGGATCATGTCCTGGTGAAGAGGGCACGACAACGCCTCTTCCCTCCTTCGGGAGGCTGAAAAGTTTTGGCACGGGGCCCTCAGATCCTCAGAGGTCTACAGCTGCACCATTGAGAGCATCTTGGCTTGCTGCGTCACCGCCTCGTATAGAAACTGTTTGGGAAGACGCTATAGAGGGTAATGCTTAAAGACCAGTACATCACTGGGGCTGTGCTTCCTGCCAGCCAAGACCTGTATACCAGGCGGTGTCAGAGGAAGGCCCGAAAGATTTGTCAAAGATTCCAGCCACGCAAGTCGTAAGACTGTTCTCTCAGCACGGCTGGCGGTACAGACGCCGGCTGGCGGTACCGATGCACCAACAGGACCCTCGATTGCTTCCATACTCAAGTCCGAAGACTGATGAATAGTTAGTTAAATAGTTACTCAGACGATCTGCACATTAACCAATTTTTGCACTCAGTTTTTTGACTCATCGCAAACGCTGCTGTTACAGTTTTATTATCAATCACTTTATTCCCAACTACAGAATATGTACATATCTAACTCAATTATCTCATACCCGGCACATTGGTACCCTGTGTATATAACCTAGTTATCATTACTCAGTACTGGTCTGTGTATATAACCTAGTTATCATTACTCAGTACTGGTACCCTGTGTATATAACCTAGTTATCATTACTCAGTACTGGTACCCTGTGTATATAACCTAGTTATCATTACTCAGTACTGGTACCCTGTGTATATAGACTAGTTATCATTACTCAGTACTGGTACCCTGTGTATATAGCCTAGTTATCATTACTCAGTACCGGTCTGTGTATATCACCTAGTTATCATTACTCAGTACCGGTCTGTGTATATAACCTAGTTATCATTACTCAGTACTGGTACCCTGTGTATATAACCTAGTTATCATTACTCAGTACTGGTACCCTGTGTATATAACCTAGTTATCATTACTCAGTACTGGTCTGTGTATATAACCTAGTTATAATTACTCAGTACTGGTACCCTGTGTATATAGCCTAGTTATCATTACTCAGTACTGGTACCCTGTGTATATAACCTAGTTATCATTACTCAGTACTCAGTACTGGTCTGTGTATATAACCTAGTTATCATTACTCAGTACTGGTACCCTGTGTATATAACCTAGTTATCGTTACTCAGTACTGGTACCCTGTGTATATAACCTAGTTATCATTACTCAGTACTGGTCTGTGTATATAGCCTAGTTATCATTACTCAGTACTGGTACCCTGTGTATATAACCTAGTTATCATTACTCAGTACTGGTACCCTGTGTATATAACCTAGTTATCATTACTCAGTACTGGTACCCTGTGTATATAACCTAGTTATCATTACTCAGTACTGGTCTGTGTATATAACCTAGTTATCATTACTCAGTACTGGTACCCTGTGTATATAACCTAGTTATCATTACTCAGTACTGGTCTGTGTATATAGCCTAGTTATCATTACTCAGTACTGGTACCCTGTGAATATAGCCTAGTTATCATTACTCAGTACTGGTACCATGTGTATATAGACTAGTTATCATTACTCAGTACTGGTACCCTGTGTATATAGACTAGTTATCATTACTCAGTACTGGTACCCTGTGTATATAGCCTAGTTATCATTACTCAGTACTGGTACCCTGTGTATATAACCTAGTTATCATTACTCAGTACTGGTACCCTGTGTATATAACCTAGTTATCATTACTCAGTACTGGTACCCTGTGTATATAGACTAGTTATCATTACTCAGTACTGGTACCCTGTGTATATAGCCTAGTTATCATTACTCAGTACTGGTACCCTGTGAATATAGCCTAGTTATCATCAATCAGTACTGGTACCCTGTGTATATAACCTAGTTATCATTGTTTGGGATAATTCACACGTTAGAGTCGTTACAATAGTCAGTTCTGAAGAAGAACGATGTCATTTCTTTCAAGTGTGAAAATGTGATGTTAAATTGCCTGGTGTTGTAGCCTACAGTCAAAACACTTCACATCCATCAACTACACGTTATCACACTGCCTGTTATGCCAAAGAGACCAAAATACTATCACATGAGTTAAGGCCGGAGAGACCAAAATACTATCACATGAGTTAAGGCCGGAGAGACCAAAATACTATCACATGAGTTAAGGCCGGAGAGACCAAGCAGGGGAGTCAAACATTTAATAAAGAACGGACGATCTGGCTGAGGCCCGACGTGGTATGGGCACCATTCGAGCCAACCGGGACAAGGAAACCTCTCGATCCAGCTAGGGCGTGGAAGAACGACGATCTGGCTGAGGCCCGACGTGGGATGGGCACCATTCGAGCCAACCGGGACAAGGAAACCTCTCGATCTAGCTAGGGCGTGGAAGAACGACGATCTGGCTGAGGCCCGACGTGGGATGGGCACCATTCGAGCCAACCGGGACAAGGAAACCTCTCGATCTAGCTAGGGCGTGGAAGCCCGACGAGCTGGCTAGGCACCTCAGGTTACATCGGTGGCGACCCAGAGCCGATGTCACCATACCAACCAGAACGCCAGTACGCCCCGATGCTTCGTGTGATTGGCTGATGCATTCTGTCACATGAGTTGAGGCTGGAGAGACAAAGCAGGTACGGGGGAGTCAAACATTTAATGAATAACGGAGATGGAACAAGACAGGAACAGCGTCAGACGAACTGATAATACAGACAAAAAACAATCAATGCATCAGCAGGAAACAGAGCAGGGAACCTGACTTGTATATGGTAAACATAAACGGATGATGAGTCTAGGGGAGTCTAGGTGAGTCTAGGTGAGCCTAGGTGAGCCTAGGTGAGCCTAGGTGAGTCTAGGTGAGTCTAGGTGAGCCTAGGTGAGTCTAGGTGAGCCTAGGTGAGTCTAGGTGAGCCAAGGTGAGCCTAGGTGAGTCTAAGTGAGCCTAGGTGAGCCTAGGTGAGCCTAGGTGAGTCTAGGTGAGTCTAGGTGAGCCTAGGTGAGTCTAGGTGAGTCTAAGTGAGTCTAGGTGAGCCTAGGTGAGCCTAGGTGAGTCTAGGTGAGCCTAGGTGAGCCTAGGTGAGTCTAGGTGAGCCTAGGTGAGTCTAGGTGAATCTAGGTGAGTCTATCTGAGTCTAGGTGAGTCTAGGTGAGTCTAGGTGAGCCTAGGTGAGCCTAGGTGAGCATAGGTGAGCCTAGGTGAGTCTAGGTGAAACTAGGTGAGTCTAGGTGAGCATAGGTGAGCATAGGTGAGTCTAGGTGAGTCTAGGTGAGTCTAGGTGAGCCTAGGTGAGCCTAGGTGAGCCTAGGTGAGTCTAGGTGAGCCTAGGTGAGCATAGGTGAGTCTAGGTGAGTCTAGGTGAGTCTAGGTGAGCCTAGGTGAGCCTAGGTGAGTCTAGGTGAGCCTAGGTGAGCCTAGGTGAGCATAGGTGAGTCTAGGTGAGTCTAGGTGAGCCTAGGTGAGCCTAGGTGAGTCTAGGTGAGCCTAGGTGAGTCTAGGTGAGTCTAGGTGAGTCTAGGTGAGCCTAGGTGAGTCTAATATCGCTGATGGGGGTGACGAGGAAAGGCAGGTGTGCGTGACGCAGGGCAGCCTGGCGTCCTCAAGCGCTGGGGGGGGCGGACGTGACAAATACTTTAATCACCACACTACTCTCACTGCTCGATCCTTTCAAGTGGATTGGCATTTTCAAGCAATTATATATTATTTAGAATCAGATCGAAACGTGTTAAAAGGACTTTAGTTTAGTAAGAATGTTTGAGTTCAAAACGGTCAGGGTAGTTTTTTTCCTGTTCGTAAAACGTAAAACGTTGGATCTTTCTTTCTGTGTCTTTTGTCCAGCTTGTAGAGGACAATGAAATTTAGCTGTAAATATGAACAAGTTTCACCTCTGCTTTTGGATCAATTGCTTTACGACATGGTTGTGTTAGAGGAGAGTATTTCTATTTAGATAGACAGGTATCCTCGTTGAGGTCTTTGGTTCCTTAAAACGTAATGAGGAGCTTGACTAACAATAATAAACTAAAACAATAAATAACTGTCTATAATAATAATATATATATATATATATATAACAATAATAAACTAAAACAATAAATAACTGTCTATAATAATAATATATAGATATATAACAATAATAAACTAAAACAATAAATAACTGTCTATAACAATAATATATGACAACATCATCTAATGGCATTAAACAACATCATCTAATGGAGGGAAACAACATCATCTAATGGAGGGAAACAACATCATCTAATGGAGGGAAACAACATCATCTAATGGAGGGAAACAACATCATCTAATGGAGGGAAACAACATCATCTAATGGCATTAAACAACATCATCTAATGGAGGGAAACAACATAATATATATGAATAATAATAATAATATATGCTATTTAGCAGACGCTTTTATCCAAAGCGACTTACAGTCATGTGTGCATACATTCTATGTATCTAATGGGTGGTCCTAATGGGGAAACAACATCGAACCCACTAATGGAGGAAACCTGGAGTTACATCTAATGCGCCATGCTCTACCAACTGAGCTACAGAAGGACCATGGCATTAAACAACATCATCTAATGGAGAGAAACAACATCATCTAATGGAGAGAAACAACATCATCTAATGGAGGGAAACAAATTCATCTAATGGAGGGAAACAACATCATCTAATGGAGGGAAACAACATCATCTAATGGAGGGAAACAACATCATCTAATGGAGGGAAACAACATCATCTAATGGAGGGAAACAACATCATCTAATGGAGGGAAACAACATCATCTAATGGAGGGAAACAACATCATCTAATGGAGGGAAACAACATCATCTAATGGAGGGAAACAACATCATCTAATGGCATTAAACAACATCATCTAATGGAGGGAAACAACATCATCTAATGGCATTAAACAACATCATCTAATGGCATTAAACAACGTCATCTAATGGAGGGAAACAACATCATCTAATGGAGAGAAACAACATCATCTAATGGAGGGAAACAACATCATCTAATGGAGGGAAACAACATCATCTAATGGAGAGAAACAACATCATCTAATGGAGGGAAACAACATCATCTAATGGATCTAATGGGAAACAACATCATCTAATGGAGGGAAACAACATCATCTAATGGAGGGAAACAACATCATCTAATGGCATTAAACAACATCATCTAATGGCATTAAACAACGTCATCTAATGGAGGGAAACAACATCATCTAATGGAGAGAAACAACATCATCTAATGGAGGGAAACAACATCATCTAATGGAGGGAAACAACATCATCTAATGGAGGGAAACAACATCATCTAATGGAGGGAAACAACATCATCTAATGGCATTAAACAACATCATCTAATGGCATTAAACAACATCATCTAATGGAGGGAAACAACATCATCTAATGGCATTAAACAACATCATCTAATGGAGGGAAACAACATCATCTAATGGAGGGAAACAACATCATCTAATGGAGGGAAACAACATCATCTAATGGAGGGAAACAACATCATCTAATGGCATTAAACAACATCATCTAATGGAGGGAAACAACATCATCTAATGGCATTAAACAACATCATCTAATGGCATTAAACAACATCATCTAATGGCATTAAACAACATCATCTAATGGAGGGAAACAACATCATCTAATGGCATTAAACAACATCATCTAATGGCATTAAACAACATCATCTAATGGAGGGAAACAACATCATCTAATGGAGGGAAACAACATCATCTAATGGAGGGAAACAACATCATCTAATGGAGGGAAACAACATAATCGCACATGACCCATTCTCATTATGTGTATTTAAGTAAGCATAGTTTAAATGCCACAGGATGGTATACTAAATTCAATCAAAAGTATTTATATAGCCCTTCGTACATCAGCTGATATCTCAAAGTGCTGTACAGAAACCCATCCTAAAACCCCAAACAGCAAGCAATGCAGGTGTAGAAGCACTGTGACTAGGAAAAACTCCCTAGAAAGGCCGGAACCTAGGAAGAAACCTAGGGAGGAACCAGGCTATGAGGGGTGGCCAGTCCTCTTCTGGCTGTGCCAGGTAGAGAGGAACCAGGCTATGAGGGGTGGCCAGTCAACATCTCTAATGGAGGGAAACTTCTGGCTGTGCCAGGTAGAGAAGAACCAGGCAGGCTCATGAGGGGGAAACAACATCATCTAATGGCCAGGGAAACAACAGTCATCTAATGGAGGGCCACAACATCATCTAATGGCTGTGCCAGGTCTAGGAGGGAACCAGGCTCTGAGGGGTGGCAACCTCATCTGGCTGGCCAGGTAAACAACCAGGCATCTAATGGCCAGTCCTCTTCTAATGGCTGTGCCAGGTAGAGAGGAACCAGGCTAATGAGGGTGGCCAGTCCTCTTCTGGCTGTGCCAGGTAGAGAGGAACCAGGCTCTGAGGGGTGGCCAGTCCTCTTCTGGCTGTGCCAGGTAGGAAAAGGCTAGAGTGGTGGCCAGTCCCTTCTGGCTGTGCCAGGTAGAGAACCAGGCTCTGAGGGGTGGCCAGTCCTCTTCTGGCTGTGCCAGGTAGAGAGGAACCAGGCTATGAGGGGTGGCCAGTCCTCTTCTGGCTGTGCCAGGTAGAGAAGAACCAGGCTCTGAGGGGTGGCCAGTCCTCTTCTGGCTGTGCCAGGTAGAGAGGAACCAGGCTATGAGGGGTGGCCAGTCCTCTTCTGGCTGTGCCAGGTAGAGAGGAACCAGGCTCTGAGGGGTGGCCAGTCCTCTTCTGGCTGTGCCAGGTAGAGAGGAACCAGGCTCTGAGGGGTGGCCAGTCCTCTTCTGGCTGTGCCAGGTAGAGAGGAACCAGGCTCTGAGGGGTGGCCAGTCCTCTTCTGGCTGTGCCAGGTAGAGAGGAACCAGGCTATGAGTGGTGGCCAGTCCTCTTCTGGCTGTGCCAGGTAGAGAGGAACCAGGCTCTGAGGGGGCCAGTGGCTGTGCCAGTCCTCTTCTGGCTGTGCCAGGTAGAGAGGAACCAGGCTATGAGTGGTGGCCAGTCCTCTTCTGGCTGTGCCAGGTAGAGAAGAACCAGGCTCTGAGGGGTGGCCAGTCCTCTTCTGGCTGTGCCAGGTAGAGAGGAACCAGGCTCTGAGGGGTGGCCAGTCCTCTTCTGGCTGTGCCAGGTAGAGAGGAACCAGGCTCTGAGGGGTGGCCAGTCCTCTTCTGGCTGTGCCAGGTAAAGAGGAACCAGGCTATGAGGGGTGGCCAGTCCTCTTCTGGCTGTGCCAGGTAGAGAGGAACCAGGCTATGAGTGGTGGCCAGTCCTCTTCTGGCTGTGCCAGGTAGAGAGGAACCAGGCTCTGAGGGGTGGCCAGTCCTCTTCTGGCTGTGCCAGGTTGAGATTATAAAAGTACATGGTCATTAAGGCCAGATTTGGTCTTCAAAGATTATTCTTCAAAACTTTCATAGGTGACCAGCAGGGTCAAATAATAATATTCACAGTGGTTGTCGAGGGTGCAACAGGTCAGCACCTCAGGAGTAAATGTCAGTTGGCTTTTCATAGCCAAGCATTCAGAGTTTGAGACAGCAGGTGCGGTAGAGAGAGAGAGTTGAAAACAGCAGGTCCAGAACAGGTAGTTCTTCTGACCTTCATCAGAGCTTTTAAACTGAATACTAAAACAGCTATTTTTGATTTGTTTTGAATGTGTAGGCAACGGGGATCGTGTTGATTCATTGACGTCGTGCTAACCGGGCATTTTTGAACATATGGATTGGTTTAGTTTTATAGGCTAGGCTACCTGTTGAATTATTTACGTTATGGATCGGGTCTTAGCAGTCAGTCTGATCTCCATTCCCCATGATCAGTGGTTTGGTTTATTATGTTTACTGTCCGACGGTTCTGAATATGTGACGCACCCGAAACACTGTGGACAGCCATTTTGTTTTGAAAAGTTTCAAATGTGTGTACTAGGTTATAAAGTATGTTGACATTTAACCAAATGATCTGTTTGTGTCTTCAGTCCTTTTTAAATAGCATCGATGGACTATATGGGCTACAGTATAGGTGGAATGTGATAGTCTGACTACGACCAGCCTGAGCAGACCTATTCTAGTCAGAGTTTAGAGAAATTAGCTATTGTCAGGCTGGTTTATGTGATGTACGTCTGTTGAATTTGGACAAAAGCCATCCGCACTCGGCCCCGCCCCGCCCCACCTACTCAGCCAGTCAGTAGCCGCAACGATGAGTACATAGTATGCAGTTTAAGTATGTAGTATTTGGATATTTGGACACGGCCAGTGTCTAGTTTGAGAAAGTGAATGATAGTTACCGTACCTATATATTCACAGCTACAGAGTGCAGCACAGCTACAGTACACACCACAGCTACAGAGCACAGCTACAGTACATACCACAGCTATAGAGTGCAACACAGCTACAGTACATACCACAGCTGCAGAGCACAGCACAGCTACAGTACATACCACAGCTACAGAGAAAGGCACAGCTATAGTACATACCACAGCTACAGAGTGCAGCACAGCTACAGTACATACCACAGCTACAGAGTGAGGCACAGCTACAGTACATACCACAGCTACAGAGTGCAGCACAGCTACAGTACATACCACAGCTACAGAGTGCAGCACAGCTACAGTACACACCACAGCTACAGTACATACCACAGCTACAGAGTGCAGCACAGGAGCCGGTGTGTATTTGTCTTTCTACAGTCGTCTCCTAAACATGGAAACAAGGTCAAGAGCAGCAGGGTGTCACGTTCTTTGATATCCCCCCCATCAACATTAGCAGAGTGTCACGTTCTTTCCTGTCCCCTGCGGTGGCCACTTTATTCCCAGCCCAGGGTGAAGGGTAGCCCACCCGCTGGCACACCTGTCGCTGGCACACCTGTCGTTGACTCTAGCCAGGATGCAGCCTGGATGGTAAATGGTATCATCATAAAACAATATACATTTTGATCGTACAAAGGACAAACCATACCTTAAATTGAGGAGATCTTTACATTTTTCAGTTAAAAGTGCCTACACCTGCTGTCCTTTCAAATTCAAGACCATGTGTTTCAGTTGGGCAGTTAAAAGTCCTCAATGAACCCCCCAACAACTAAGGAGGTTCCTCAATGAACCCACCCCCCAACAATTAAGTAGGTTCCTCAATGAACCCCCCCACCCCCAACAATTAAGGAGGTTCCTCAATGAACCCAATGCCCACAACAACTAAGGAGGTTCCTCAATGAACCCCCCCCAACAACTAAAGAGGTTCCTCAATGAACCCCCCTCCCAACAATTAAGGAGATTCCTCAATGAATCCCCCAACCCCAACAACTAAGGAGGTTCCTCAATGAACCCCCCAACCCCAACAACTAAGGAGGTTCCTCAATGAACCCACCCCCAACAACTAAGGAGGTTCCTCAATGAACCCACCCCCAACAACTAAGGAGGTTCCTCAATGAACCCACCCCCAACAACTAAGGAGGTTCCTCAATGAACCCACCCCCAACAACTAAGGAGGTTCCTCAATGAACCCAACCAACCCAACAACTAAGGAGGTTCCTCAATGAACACCCCCAACAACTAAAGAGGTTCCTCAATGAACCCCCCTCCCAACAATTAAGGAGATTCCTCAATGAACCCCCAACCCCAACAACTAAGGAGGTTCCTCAATGAACCCCCCCAACAACTAAGGAGGTTCCTCAATGAACCCCCCTCCCAACAATTAAGGAGATTCCTCAATGAACCCCCCCCCCAACAACTAAGGAGGTTCCTCAATGAACCCCCCCAACAACTAAGGAGGTTCCTCAATGAACCCCCCAACAACTAAGGAGGTTCCTCAATGACCCCACCCCCAACAACTAAGGAGGTTCCTCAATGACCCCACCCCCCAACAACTAAGGAGGTTCCTCAATGACCCCACCCCCCAACAACTAAGGAGGTTCCTCAATGAACAACCCCCCAACAACTAAGTAGGTTCCTCAATGAACAACCCCCCAACAACTAAATAGGTTCCTCAATTACCCCTCCCCCCAACTAAGTAGGTTCCTCAGATGACCCCCAACCACTCCCCCTTGTCATGGGGTTTTTAAAGAAGAACCTTTTTGTGGGAGATAAAGCCTAGTTTCCAGTGCCAAGAACCCTAAGGTTCTTCAAAGAACCCTTGTTGTACTCCTATTTTTTTTGTGTGTAGTGCACTACTTTTGACCAGAACCTGTCAAGGGATAAATCCTAGCCAACCACTGTTACCTTGTCATTGACTGTAGCCGGAGATAAAGCCTAGCCAACCACTGTTATGTCATTGACTGTAGCCGGAGATAAAGCCTAGCCAACCACTGTTACCTTGTCATTGACTGTAGCCAGAGATAAAGCCTAGCCAACCACTGTTACCTTGTCATTGACTGTAGCCAGAGATAAAGCCTAGCCAACCACTGTTACTTGTCATTGACTGTAGCCAGAGATAAAGCCTAGCCAACCACTGTTACCTTGTCATTGACTGTAGCCAGAGATAAAGACTAGCCAACCACTGTTACATTGTCATTAACTGTAGCCAGAGATAAAGCCTAGCCAACCACTGTTACTTGTCATTGACTGTAGCTGGAGATAAAGCCTAGCCAACCACTATTATGTCATTGAATGTAGCCGGGGGTAAAGCCTAGCCAACCACTGTTACCTTGTCATTGACTGTAGCCAGAGATAAAGCCTAGCCAACCACTGTTACCTTGTCATTGACTGTAGCCGGAGATAAAGCCTAGCCAACCACTGTTACATGGTCAGTGACTGTAGCCAGAGATAAAGCCTAGCCAACCACTGTTACCTTGTCATTGACTGTAGCCGGAGATAAAGCCTAGCCAACCACTGTTACCTTGTCATTGACTGTAGCCGGAGATAAAGCCTAGCCAACCACTGTTACATGGTCAGTGACTATAGCCAGGGTGGCACACAACATTACATCACACCTACAGTAAAATACAGTAGTCACAGGCCAGCAGACAACATCAAACCTACAGTAAAATACAGTAGTCACAGGCCAGCAGACAGCATCACACCTCAGTAAAATACAGTAGTCACAGGCCAGCAGACAACATCACACCTACAGTAAAATACAGTAGTCAGAGGCCAGCAGACAACATCACACCTTCAGTAAAATACAGTAGTCACAGGCCAGCAGACAACATCACACCTACAGTAAAATACAGTAGTCACAGGCCAGCAGACAACATCAAACCTACAGTAAAATACAGTAGTCACAGGCCAGCAGACAACATCAAACCTACAGTAAAATACAGTAGTCACAGGCCAGCAGACAGCATCACACCTCAGTAAAATACAGTAGTCACAGGCCAGCAGACAACATCACACCTACAGTAAAATACAGTAGTCACAGGCTAGCAGACAACATCACACCTACAGTAAAATACAGTAGTCACAGGCCAGCAGACAGCATCACACCTTCAGTAAAATACAGTAGTCACAGGCCAGCAGACAACATCACACCTACAGTAAAATACAGTAGTCACAGGCCAGCAGACAACATCACACCTACAGTAAAATACAGTAGTCACAGGCCAGCAGACAACATCACACCTACAGTAAAATACAGTAGTCACAGGCCAGCAGACAACATCACACCTACAGTAAAATACAGTAGTCACAGGCCAGCAGACAACATCACACCTACAGTAAAATACAGTAGTCACAGGCCAGCAGACAACATCACACCTACAGTAAAATACAGTAGTCACAGGCCAGCAGACAACATCACACCTACAGTAAAATGTAAAAAAGCATCACACCTTCAGTACAGCAGTCAGACAGGATCCACTAATATATATCTGTCCATAATACATATAATCAGACAGGCCCCTTTTAATATCTGTCCACCCATGTCGGGTAACCCTGGCTGATTTGTCGCTCCATCCCTCCCTCCTTCCATCCACTCCTTTCCTCGTCTCCTCTTTCCCTCTCTCACTCCCTCTTCCTCTCTTCCCTCCTCCTCTCTTCCCTCCACCCTCCATCCCTCCATCCCACCCCTCCCCTACTTTACCCCTTGACTTCCCTCCTCCTCTCCCTCCATCCCACCCCTCCCCTACTTTACCCCTTGGCTTCCCTCCTCCTCTCTTCCCTCCTCCTCTCCCTCCATCCCACCCCTCCCCTACCTTACTCCTTGGCTTCCCTCCTCCTCTCCCTCCATCACTTCATCCCTCCATCCCACCCCTCCCCTACTTTACTCCTTGGCTTCCCTCCTCCTCTCCCTCCATCACTTCATCACGGTGACAGTGAACGGAGGTTGGTCTACCTGGACAACGTGGTCGGCGTGCAGCTCAGTTTGTGGGCGTGGCTGGCAGAGGAGGAGCCGCAGCTGCACCAATCCCACGCCGCTGAACGGGGGCTTGGCCTGCGACGGACAGAATGTCCAGAAAAGCGCCTGCACCGCCACCTGCCCAGGTAACACCGCCCGCTCAACCGCTCCCAGGCCTTCAGCTAGGTTACTTCCTGTCCTGTGGCCCCGCCTCTGCTTGGCTGTGATTGGCTTAGCCAGTTTGGCTTCCTGTGGCTGCCTGCTGCTTTCTGTGGCAAAACATTTTTTTGCGCTTTAAAGACATCATTAGTTCATATTTTGTTTCAGATTGGCTGCCCTTTTTTGCCAGATTTTTTTAGGTGTCATTTTTTAATTGGGGAGCTGATTGGTTGGTTGGTCGGTCTGTCTGTCGGTTGGTCGGGTGGTTGGTTGTTGGTCGGTTGGTTGATTGGTTGGTCGGTCGTTCGCTTGGTTGGTTGGCTGGTTGGTTGGTTGGTTGGCTGGTTGGTTGGTTGGTTGGTTGATTGGTTGGTTGGTCGGTTGGTCGGGTGGTTGGTTGGTTGTTGGTGGTTGGTTGATTGGTCGGTTGGTTGTTTGGTTGGTTGGTTGGTCGGTTGGTCGGTCGGTCGGTCGGTTGGTCGGTTGGTTGTTTGGTTGGTTGGTTGGTTGTTTGGTTGGTTGGTTGGTTGGTTGGTTGGTTGGTTGTTTGGTTGGTTGGTTGGTTGGTTGGTTGGTTGGTTGGTTGGTTGGTTGGTTGTTTGGTTGGCTGGTTGGTTGGTTGGTCGGTCGGCTGGTTGGTCGGTTGGTCGGTAGGTCGGCTGGTTGGCACCCTATTCACCCTATTCAAATGGCACC
>NC_060185.1:97973344-97975844 GCF_021184085.1 Oncorhynchus gorbuscha | reverse complement strand
TGGGAGACTGAGGGGAGAGGCCAGAACCAACTGAATGTCCGGTCTGTAGATCAGGGAGAGGCCAGAACCAACTGAATGTCCGGTCTGTAGATCAGGGAGAGGCCAGAACCAACTGAATGTCCGGTCTGTAGATCAGGGAGAGGCCAGAACCAACTGAATGTCCGGTCTGTAGATCAGGGAGAGGCCAGAACCAACTGAATGTCCGGTCTGTAGATCAGGGAGAGGCCAGAACCAACTGAATGTTCGGTCTGTTTCCACCTCATTTTTTGGGCAGTGTCTGCCTTCGTCTGCCTCTCTCAATAGCTGGGCTACAGTGGGGCAAAAAAGTATTTAGTCAGCCACCAATTGCGCATGTTCTCCCACTTAAAAAGATGAGAGAGGCCTGTAATTTTCATCATAGGTACACTTCAACTATGACAGACAAAATGAGAACCTAGCTCACCTGCTAGTGACATTAGCCCAGCGTGCTAGCATCCATCTCCGTTGGGGCGGCAGGGTAGCCTAGTGGTTAGAGTGTTGGACTAGTAACCGGAAGGATGCAAGTTCAAATCCCTGAGCTGACAAAGTCGTTCTGGTCCTTCTGCATCAGTTAACCCACTGTTCCCAGGCCGTCATTGAAAATAAGAATTTGTTCTTAATTAACTGACTTGCCTAGTTAAATAAAGGTAAAATAAAAAATATATATAAAAAAAAATAAAGCTCTGCTGCTCACCTAGCTCACCTGCTAGTGTCATTAGCCCAGTGTGCTAGCATCCATCTCCTCTATAAAGCTCTGCTGCTCACCTAGCTCAACTGCTAGTGATCTTAGCCCAGCGTGCTAGCATCCATCTCCTCTATAAAGTTTGCCCCCAGTGATGCGTTGTGCAGACCTCATCACCCTTTGGAGAGCCCGCGGTTGTGGGCGGTGCAGTTGCCGTACCAGGCGGCAATACAACCCGACAGGACGCTCTCGATTGTGCATCTGTAAAGGTTTGTCAGGGTTTTAGGTGACAAGACACATTTCTTCAGCCTCCTGAGGTTAAAGAGGTAGAGGAACCTGAAACTTTCCCGTCGATGTAGATTGGGGGGGGGGCAGCAGTAACTCTACTGTTATAGGTGGTGTATGTCTATAAAGTAGCTCACCTGCCAGTGACCTTAGCCTAGCGTGCTAGCATCCATTTCCTCTATGAAGCTCTGCTGCTCACCTAACTCACCTGCCAGTGACCTTAGCCCAGCGTGCGAGCATCCATTTCCTCTATGAAGCTCTGCTGCTCACCTAACTCACCTGCCAGTGACCTTAGCCCAGCGTGCGAGCATCCATCTCCTCTATGAAGCTTTGCTGTTTTTCAATGTCTCATCTCCTCTATGAAGCTTTGTATTGGTCACATACACATGGTTAGCAGATGTTATTGCGAGTGTAGTGAAATGCTTATGCTTCTAGATCTGACAGTGTAGCAGCATCTAACAGGTAATATCTAACAATTGCACAACAAAACCTAATACACACAATCTAGTAAAGGAATTGGATGAGAATATATAAGTATAAAATGTATGGATGAGCAGCGACAGAGGGGATAGATGCAATAGATAGTAAAGAATAGATAGTGAAGGACACAGTATACAGTATATACATATGAGATGAGTATAATGCGAGATATGTCAACATTCTTAAAGTGGCATTAAAGTGACTAGTGTTCCATTCATTAAAATAGCCAATGATATCAAGTCTATAGGTAGGCAGCCACCTCTATGTGATAATGGTGGCTGTTTAACAGTCTGATGGCCTTGAGAAGCTGTTTTTCAATCTCTCTGCCCCAGCTTTGATGCACCTGTACTGACCTCGGTTTCCTGACGGGAGCGTGGTGAACAGGAAGTGGTTCGGGTGGTTATTGTCCTTGATGATCTTTATGGCCTTCCTGTGACATCGGGTGCTTATTGTCCTGAACGGCAGGTAGTTTGCCCCCGGTGATGCGTTGGGCAGACCTGATTACCATCTGGAGAGGTCTTTGGCTGTGGGCGGTGCAGTTGCCGTACCAGGCGGTGATACAGCCCGACAGGGTGCTCTCAATTGTGCACCTGTAAATGTTAGTGAGGGTTTTAGGTGACAAGCCACATTTTTTTCAGCCTCCTGAGGTTGAAGAGGCGCTGTTGCTCCTTCTTCGCCACGCTGTCTGTGTTCAGTTTTGTCTGTGTGGGTGGACCATTTCAGTTTGTCAGTGATATGAACACAGAGGAACATAAAACTGTCCACCTTCTCCACTGCTGTCCCGTCGATGTGGATATGGGGGAGTGCTCCCTTTGCTGTTTTCTGAAGTCGACAATCATCTAATTTGTTTTTGCTGACATTGAATGAGAGGTTATTTTCCTGGTTATTTTCCTGTGTGTGGACTCTCTCTCTCTCTGACTCTGGTCTGTGTGTGTGTGGTGTCTCTCTCTCTCTGACTCTGGTCTGTGTGTGTGTGGTATCTCTCTCTCTCTGACTCTGGTCTGTGTGTGTGTAGACTCTCTCTCTCTGACTCTG
>NC_060185.1:97953344-97970844 GCF_021184085.1 Oncorhynchus gorbuscha | reverse complement strand
TACATAGATTACACACTACACAGTACAAATCAAAGGGGAGTTTGAAATCAGAGTGTTAAAACAGTTTGGGTTGAATTATAATAATAATAATAATAATATATGCCATTTAGCAGACGCTTTTATCCAAAGCGACTGAATTGACTCGACTGAGGAATTATCTCAACAGAGTGATATGCTCTCTGGATTTAGTGTTGATAACGAGAGTTAGCGATGATATTACTGATGATAACTAGAGTTAGCGATGATATTACTGATGATAACTAGACTTAGTGATGATAACTGATGATAACTAGAGTTAGTGATGATTACTGATGATATTACTGATGATAACTAGAGTTAGCGATGATATTACTGATGATAACTAGAGTTAGTGATGATAACTAGAGTTAGTGATGTTATTACTGACGATAACTAGAGTTAGCGATGATATTACTGATGATAACTAGAGTTAGTGATGATATTACTGATGATAACTAGACTTAGTGATGATAACTAGAGTTAGTGATGATAACTAGAGTTAGCGATGATAACTAGAGATAGTGATGATATTACTGATGATAACTATAGTTAGTTTTGATATTACTGATGATAACTAGATTTAGCGATGATATTACTGATGATAACTATAGTTAGTGATGATATTACTGATGATAACTATAGTTAGTTTTGATATTACTGATGATAACTAGAGTTAGCGATGATAACTAGAGTTAGTGATGATATTACTGATGATAACTAGAGTTAGTGATGATATTACTGATGATAACTATAGTTAGTTTTGATATTACTGATGATAACTAGAGTTAGTGATGATATTACTGATGATAACTAGAGTTAGTGATGATATTACTGATGATAACCAAAGTTAGCGATGATATTACTGATGCTAACTAGAGTTAGTGATGATAACTAGAGTTAGTGATGATAACTAGAGTTAGTGTTGATAACTAGAGATAGTGTTGATAACTAGAGTTAGTGATGATATTACTGATGATAACTAGAGTTAGTGATGATATTACTGATGATAACTAGAGTTAGTGATGATAACTAGAGTTAGTGATGAGAGTTAGTGATGATAACTAGAGTTAGTGATGATATTACTGATGATAACTAGAGTTAGATAACTAGTTAGTGATGATATTACTGATGATAACTAGAGTTAGTGTTGATAACTAGAGTTAGTGATGATATTACTGATGATAACTAGAGTTAGTGATGATATTACTGATGATAACTAGAGTTAGTGATATTACTGATAACTAGAGTTAGTGATTATAACTAGATGATATTACTGATGATAACTAGAGTTAGTGATGATATTACTGATGATAACTGATTAGCGACTAGATAACTAGAGTTAGTGATGATATTACTGATGATAACTAGAGTTAGATAACTGAGTTACTGATGATAACTAGAGTTATGATGACTGATATAGTGATGATATTACTGATGATAACTAGAGTTAGTGATGATAACTAGAGTTAGTGATGATATGATGATAACTAGAGTTAGTGATGATACTAGAGTTAGTGATGATGACTAGAGTTAGTGATGATAACTTACTGATGATAACTAGAGTTAGTGATGATAAACTAGAGTTAGTTAGATGATGATAACTAGAGTTAGTGATGATAACTAGAGTTAGTGATGATAACTAGAGTTAGTGATGATATTACTGATGATAACTAGAGTTAGTGATGATAACTAGAGTTAGTGATGATTACTGATGATAACTAGAGTTAGTGATGATATTACTGATGATAACTAGAGTTACTATTGATAACTAGAGTTAGTGATGATAACTAGAGTTAGTGATGATAACTAGATTAGTGATGATAACTAGAGTTAGTGATGATAGTTGGTGATGATAACTAGAGTTAGTGATGATAACTAGAGTTAGTGATGATACTAGAGTTAGATATAACTAGAGTTAGTGATGATAACTAGAGTTAGTGATGATAACTGAGATAACTAGAGATGATGATATTACTGATGATAACTACTGATGATAACTAGAGTTAGTGATGATATTACTGATGATAACTAGAGTTAGTGATGATATTACTGATGATAACTAGAGTTAGTGATGATAACTAGAGTTAGTGATGATAACTAGAGTTAGTGATGATAACTAGATGATAACTAGAGTTAGTGATGATAACTAGAGTTAGTGATGATGATATTACTGATGATAACTAGAGTTAGTGATGATAACTAGAGTTAGTGATGATAACTAGAGTTAACTAGAGATAACTTTAGTGATGATATTACTGATGATAACTAGAGTTAGTGATGATATTACTGATGATAACTAGAGTTAGTGATGATAACTAGAGTTAGTGATGATATTACTGATGATAACCAGAGTTAGCGATGATATTACTGATGCTAACTAGAGTTAGTGATGATAACTAGATTAGTGATGATAACTAGAGTTAGTGTGATAACTAGAGTTAGTGATATATTACTGATGATAACTAGAGTTAGTGATGATAACTAGAGTTAGTGATGATAACTAGAGTTAGTGATTAACTAGAGTTAGTGATGATATTACTGATGATAACTAGAGTTAGTGATGATATTACTGATGATAACTAGAGTTAGTGATGATAACTAGAGTTAGTGATGATATTACTGATGATAACTAGAGTTAGTGATGATATTACTGATGATAACTAGAGTTACTGATGATAACTAGAGTTAGTGATGATATTACTGATGATAACTAGAGTTAGTGATGATATTACTGATGATAACTAGAGTTAGTGATGATATAGAGTAGTGATGATAACTAGAGTTAGTGATGAAGGACTATGATGATAACTAGAGTTAGTGATGATATTACTGATGATAACTAGAGTTAGTGATAACTATTAGTGATGATAACTAGAGTTAGTGATGATAACTAGAGTTAGTGATGATATTACTGATGATAACTAGAGTTAGTGATGATAACTAGAGTTAGTGATGATGACTAGAGTTAGTGATGATATTACTGATGATAACTAGAGTGATGATAACTAGAGTTAGTGATGATATTACTAGATGATTAACTAGAGTTATGATGATGATAACTAGAGTTAGTGATGATATAGAGTTAGTGATGATAACTAGAGTTACTAGAGTTATTACTGATGATAACTAGAGTTAGTGATGATAACTAGAGTTAGTGATGATAACTAGAGTTAGTGATGATAACTAGAGTTAGTGATGATAACTAGAGTTAGTGATGATATTACTGATGATAACTAGAGTTAGTGATGATAACTAGAGTTAGTGATGATATTACTGATGATAACTAGAGTTAGTGATGATATTACTGATGATAACTAGAGTTAGTGATGATAACTAGAGTTAGTGATGATAACTAGAGTTAGTGATGATATTACTGATGATAACTAGAGTTAGTGATGATAACTAGAGTTAGTGATGATATTACTGATGATAACTAGAGTTACTGATGATAACTAGAGTTAGTGATGATAACTAGAGTTAGTGATGATATTACTGATGATAACTAGAGTTAGATAACTAGAGTTAGTGATGATATTACTGATGATAACTAGAGTTAGTGATGATAACTAGAGTTAGTGATGATAACTAGAGTTAGTGATGATAACTAGAGTTAGTGATGATAGAGTTAGTGATGATAACTAGAGTTATGATAACTAGAGTTAGTGATGATAACTAGATAACTAGAGTTAGTGATGATAACTAGAGTTAGTGATGATAACTAGAGTTAGTGATGATGACTAGAGTTAGTGATGATATTACTGATGATAACTAGAGTTATGATGATAACTAGAGTTAGTGATGATAACTAGAGTTAGTGATGATATTACTGATGATAACTAGAGTTAGTGATGATAACTAGAGTTAGTGATGATATTACTGATGATAACTAGAGTTACTGATGATAACTAGAGTTAGTGATGATGACTAGAGTTAGTGATGATATTACTGATGATAACTAGAGTTAGTGATGATAACTAGAGTTAGTGATGATATTACTGATGATAACTAGAGTTAGTGATGATATTACTAGATGATGACTAGATGATAGATGATATTACTGATGATAACTAGAGTTAGTGATGATGACTAGAGTTAGTGATGATATTACTGATGATAACTAGAGTTAGTGATGATAACTAGAGTTAGTGATGATAACTAGAGTTAGTGATGATAACTAGAGTTAGTGATGATGACTAGAGTTAGTGATGATATTACTGATGATAACTAGAGTTAGTGATGATATTACTGATGATAACTAGAGTTAGTGATGATAACTAGAGTTAGTGATGATATTACTGATGATAACTAGAGTTAGTGATGATAACTAGAGTTAGTGATGATAACTAGAGTTAGTGATGATATTACTGATGATAACTAGAGTTAGTGATGATATTACTGATGATAACTAGAGTTAGTGATGATATTACTGATGATAACTAGAGTTAGTGATGATAACTAGAGTTAGTGATGATATTACTGATGATAACTAGAGTTAGTGATGATATTACTGATGATAACTAGAGTTAGTGATGATAACTAGAGTTAGTGATGATATTACTGATGATAACTAGAGTTAGTGATGATAACTAGAGTTAGTGATGATATTACTGATGATAACTAGAGTTAGTGATAACTAGAGTTAACTAGAGTTAGTGATGACTAGAGTTAGTGATGATAACTAGAGTTAGTGATGATAACTAGTGATGATGATAACTAGAGTTAGTGATGATAACTAGAGTTAGTGATGATAACTAGAGTTAGTGATGATAACTAGAGTTAGTGATGATATTACTGATGATAACTAGAGTTAGTGATGATAACTAGAGTTAGTGATGATATTACTGATGATAACTAGAGTTAGTGATGATATTACTGATGATAACTAGAGTTATAACTAGAGTTAGTGATGATAACTAGAGTTAGTGATGATAACTAGAGTTAGTGATGATAACTAGAGTAGTGATGATAACTAGAGATAGTTATAACTAGAGTTGATGATATTACTGATGATAACTAGAGTTAGTGATGATAACTAGAGTTAGTGATGATAACTAGAGTTAGTGATGATAACTAGAGTTAGTGATGATGACTAGAGTTAGTGATGATATTACTGATGATAACTAGAGTTAGTGATGATAACTAGAGTTAGTGATGATATTACTGATGATAACTAGAGTTAGTGATGATGACTAGAGTTAGTGTTGATAACTAGAGATAGTGATGATGACTAGAGATAGTGTTGATAACTAGAGATAGTGATGATAACTAGAGATAGTGATGATAACTAGAGTTAGTGATGATATTACTGATGATAACTAGAGTTAGTGATGATATTACTGATGATAACTAGAGTTAGTGATGATGACTAGAGTTAGTGATGATAACTAGAGTTAGTGATGATATTACTGATGATAACTAGAGTTAGTGATGATATTACTGATGATAACTAGAGTTAGTGATGATAACTAGAGTTAGTGATGATATTACTGATGATAACTAGAGTTAGTGATGATAACTACTAGAGTTAACTAGAGATTGATATTACTGATGATAACTAGAGTTAGTGATGATAACTAGAGTTAGTGATGATAACTAGAGTTAGTGATGATAACTAGAGTTAGTGATGATGATGATAACTAGAGTTAGTGATGATATTACTGATATAACTAGATGAGTTAGTGATGATAACTAGAGTTAGTGATGATATTACTATGATAACTAGAGTGATGATATTACTATAACTAGAGTTAGTGATGATAACTAGAGTTAGTGATGATAACTAGAGTTAGTGATGATAACTAGAGTTAGTGATGATATTAGAGATTAGATGATAACTAGAGTTAGTGATGATAACTAGAGTTAGTGATGATAACTAGAGTTACTGATGATAACTAGAGTTAGTGATGATAACTAGAGTTAGTGATGATATTACTGATGATAACTAGATAACTAGAGTTAGTGATGATATTACTGATGATAACTAGAGTTAGTGATACTAGAGTTAGTGATGATAACTAGAGATAGTGATGATATTACTGACTAGAGTTAGTGATGATAACTAGAGTTAGTGATGATATTACTGATGATAACTAGAGTTAGTGATGATAACTAGAGTTAGTGATGATATTACTGATGATAACTAGAGTTAGTGATGATATTACTGATAACTAGAGTTAGATAACTAGAGTTAGTGATGATAACTAGAGTTAGTGATGATAACTAGAGTTAGTGATGATATTACTGATGATAACTAGAGTTAGTGATGATAACTAGAGTTAGTGATGATATTACTGATGATAACTAGAGTTAGTGATGATAACTAGAGTTAGTGATGATAACTAGAGTTAGTGATGATATTACTGATGATAACTAGAGTTAGTGATGATATTACTGATGATAACTAGAGTTAGTGATGATATTACTGATGATAACTAGAGTTAGTGATGATAACTAGATATGACTAGAGTTAGTGATGATATTAACTGACTAGAGTTAGTGATGATATTACTAGAGTTAGTGATGATATTACTGATGATAACTAGAGTTAGTGATGATAACTAGAGTTAGTGATGATACTTACTGATGATAACTAGAGTTAGTGATGATATAACTAGAGTTAGTGATGATAACTAGAGTTAGTGATGATAACTAGAGTTAGTGATGATAACTAGAGTTAGTGATGATAACTAGAGTTAGTATATTACTGATGATAACTAGAGTTAGTGAACTGATAACTAGAGTTAGTGATGATAACTAGAGTTAGTGATGATATTACTGATGATAACTAGAGTTAGTGATGATAACTAGAGTTAGTGATGATAACTAGAGTTAGTGATGATATTAACTAGATTAGTGATGAACTAGAGTTAGTGATGATATTAGTGATGATAACTAGAGTTAGTGATGATATTACTGATGATAACTAGTGAGAGTTAGTGATGATATTACTGATGATACTGATGATAACTAGAGTTAGTGATGATATTACTGATGATAACTAGAGTTAGTGATGATATTACTGATGATAACTAGAGTTAGTGATGATATTACTGATGATAACTAGAGTTAGTGATGATATTACTGATGATAATGATAACTAGAGTTAGTGATGATATTACTGATGATAACTAGAGTTAGTGATGATATTACTAGAGTTAGTGATGATATTACTGATGATATAACTAGAGTTAGTGATGATAACTAGAGTTAGTGATGATAACTAGAGTTAGTGATGATGAACTAGAGTTAGTGATGATATTACTGATGATAACTAGAGTTAGTGATGATAACTAGAGTTAGTGATGATATTACTGATGATAACTAGAGTTACTGATGATAACTAGAGTTAGTGATGATGACTAGAGTTAGTGATGATAACTAGAGTTAGTGAGAGATATTACTGATGATAACTAGAGTTAGTGATGATAACTAGAGTTAGTGATGATAACTAGAGTTAGTGATGATAACTAGAGTTAGTGATGATGATAACTAACTTAGATGAGAGTTAGTGATGATAACTAGAGTTAGTGATGATATTACTGATGATAACTAGAGTTAGTGATGATATTACTGATGATAACTAGAGTTAGTGATGATATTACTGATGATAACTAGAGTTAGATGATAACTAGAGTTAGTGATGATAACTAGAGTTAGTGATGATAACTAGAGTTAGTGATGATAACTAGAGTTAGTGATGATATTACTGATGATAACTAGAGTTAGTGATGATAACTATGAGTTAGTGATGATAACTAGAGTTAGTGATGATAGAGTTAGTGATGATAACTAGAGTTATAACTGAGTTAGTGATGATAACTAGAGTTAGTGAGATTGATAACTAGTGATGATATTACTGATGATAACTAGAGTTAGTGATGATAACTAGAGTTAGTGATGATATTACTGATGATAACTAGAGTTAGTGTTGATAACTAGAGTTAGTGATGATATTACTGATGATAACTAGAGTTAGTGTTGATATTACTGATGATAACTAGAACTAGAGTTAGTGATGATAACTAGAGTTAGTGATGATAACTAGAGTTAGTGATGATATGATGATAACTACTTAGATGATAACTAGAGTTAGTGATGATAACTAGAGTTAGTGATGATAACTATAACTAGAGTTAGTGATGATAACTAGAGTTAGTGATGATAACTAGAGTTAGTGATGATAACTAGAGTTACTGATGATAACTAGAGTTAGTGATGATATTACTGATGATAACTAGAGTTAGTGATGATAACTAGAGTTAGTGATGATAACTAGAGTTAGTGATGATAGAGTTAGTGATGATAACTATGATAACTAGTGATGATAACTAGAGTTAGTGATGATAACTAGAGTTAGTGATGATGACTAGAGTTAGTGATGATGACTAGAGTTAGTGTTGATATTACTGATGATAACTAGAGTTAGTGATGATAACTAGAGTTAGTGATGATATTACTGACGATAACTAGAGTTAGTGATGATATTACTGATGATAACTAGAGTTAGTGATGATAACTAGAGTTAGTGATGATAACTAGAGTTAGTGATGATATTACTGATGATAACTAGAGTTAGTGATGATATTACTGATGATAACTAGAGTTAGTGATGATATTACTGATGATAACTAGAGTTAGTGAGTGACTATGATGATATACTGATGATAACTAGAGTTAGTGATGATAACTAGAGTTAGTGATGATAACTAGAGTTAGTGATGATAACTAGAGTTAGTGATGATAACTAGAGTTAGTGATGATAACTAGAGTTAGTGATGATATTACTGATGATAACTAGAGTTAGTGATGATAACTAGAGTTAGTGATGATATTACTGATGATAACTAGAGTTAGTGATGATAACTTTAGTGATGATAACTAGAGTTAGTGATGATAACTAGAGTTAGTGATGATAACTAGAGTTAGTGATGATAACTAGAGTTAGTGATGATAACTAGAGTTAGTGATGATACTAGAGTTAGTGATGATAACTAGAGTTAGTGATGATAACTAGAGTTAGTGATGATAACTAGAGTTAGTGATGATAACTAGAGTTAGTGATGATGACTAGAGTTAGTGTTGATATTACTGATGATAACTAGAGTTAGTGATGATAACTAGAGTTAGTGATGATATTACTGATGATAACTAGAGTTAGTGATGATATTACTGATGATAACTAGAGTTAGTGATGATAACTAGAGTTAGTGATGATAACTAGAGTTAGTGATGATAACTAGAGTTAGTGATGATAACTAGAGTTAGTGATGATATTACTGATGATAACTAGAGTTAGTGATGATGATAACTAGAGTTAGTGATGATATTACTGATGATAACTAGAGTTAGTGATGATAACTAGAGTTAGTGATGATAACTAGAGTTAGTGATGATATTACTGATGATAACTAGAGTTAGTGATGATAACTAGAGTTAGTGATGATAACTAGAGTTAGTGATGATAACTAGAGTTAGTGATGATATTACTGATGATAACTAGAGTTAGTGATGATAACTAGAGTTAGTGATGATATTAGTGATGATAACTAGAGTTAGTAACTAGAGTTAGTGATGATATTACTGATGATAACTAGAGTTAGTGATGATATTACTGATGATAACTAGAGTTAGTGATGATAACTAGAGTTAGTGATGATAACTAGAGTTAGTGATGATATTACTGATGATAACTAGAGTTAGTGATGATAACTAGAGTTAGTGATGATAACTAGAGTTAGTGATGATAACTAGAGTTAGTGATGATAACTAGAGTTAGTGATGATATTACTGATGATAACTAGAGTTAGTGATGATAACTAGAGTTAGTGATGATAACTATTACTGATGATAACTAGAGTAGTGATGATATTACTGATGATAACTAGAGTTAGTGATGATAACTAGAGTTAGTGATGATATTACTGATGATAACTAGAGTTAGTGATGATATTACTATAACTAGATTAGTGATGATATTACTGATGATAACTAGAGTTAGTGATGATATTACTAGAGTGATGATAACTAGAGTTAGTGATGATAACTAGAGAGTTATGACTAGAGTTAGTGATGATAACTAGAGTTAGTGATGATAACTAGAGTTAGTGATGATATTACTGATGATAACTAGAGTTAGTGATGATATTACTGATGATAACTAGAGTTAGTGATGATAACTAGAGTTAACTAGATATTACTGATGATAACTAGAGTTAGTGATGATATTACTGATGATAACTAGAGTTAGTGATGATATTACTGATGATAACTAGAGTTAGTGATGATATTACTATTAGTGATGATAACTAGAGTTAGTGATGATATTACTGATGATAACTAGAGTTAGTGATGATATAGAGTACTGATGATAACTAGAGTTAGTGATGATAACTAGAGTTAGTGATGATAACTAGAGTTAGTGATGATAACTAGAGTTAGTGATGATAACTAGAGTTAGTGATGATATTACTGATGATAACTAGAGTTAGTGATGATAACTAGAGTTAGTGTTGATAACTAGAGTTAGTGTTGATAACTAGAGTTAGTGATGATATTACTGATGATAACTAGAGTTAGTGATGATAACTAGAGTTAGATGATAACTAGAGTTAGTGATGATAACTAGAGTAGTGATGATAACTAGAGTTAGTGATGTGATGATAACTAGAGTTAGTGATGATATTACTGATGATAACTAGAGTTAGTGATGATATTACTGACTAGAGTTAGTGATGATATTAGTGATGATAACTAGAGTTAGTGATGATGACTATTACTGAGAGTGATGATATTACTGAGATAACTAGAGTTAGTGATGATGATAGAGTTAGTGATGATAACTAGAGTTAGTGATGATATTACTAGAGAACTAGTATGATAACTAGAGTTAGTGATGATAACTAGAGTTGAGATATTACTGATGATAACTAGAGTTAGTGATGATATTACTGATGATAACTAGAGTTAGTGATGATATTACTGATGATAACTAGAGTTAGTGATGATGACTAGAGTTAGTGATGATAACTAGAGTTAGTGATGATATTACTGATGATAACTAGAGTTAGTGATATTACTGATGATAACTAGATTAGATGATATTACTGATGATAACTAGAGTTAGTGATGATAACTAGAGTTAGTGATGATATTACTGATGATAACTAGAGTTAGTGATGATATTACTGATGATAACTAGAGTTAGTGATGATATTACTGATGATAACTAGAGTTAGTGTTGATATTACTGATGATAACTAGAGTTAGTGATGATATTACTGATGATAACTAGAGTTAGTGATGATGACTAGAGTTAGTGATGATAACTAGATTAGTAGATTTAGTGATGATAACTATTAGTGATGATACTAGAGTTAGTGTAACTAGAGTTAGTGATAACTAGAGTTAGTGATGATTATTACTAACTAGAGTTAGTGATGATATTACTGATGATAACTAGAGTTAGTGATGATAACTAGAGTTAGTGATGATATTACTGATGATAACTAGAGTTAGTGATGATATTACTGATGATAACTAGAGTTAGTGATGATATTACTGATGATAACTAGAGTTAGTGATGATAACTAGAGTTAGTGATGATATTACTGATGATAACTAGAGTTAGTGATGATATTACTGATGATAACTAGAGTTAGTGATGATAACTAGAGTTAGTGATGATATTACTGATGATAACTAGAGTTAGTGATGATAACTAGAGTTAGTGATGATATTACTGATGATAACTAGAGTTAGTGATGATGATAACTAGAGTTAGTGATGATGACTAGAGTTAGTGATGATAACTAGAGTTAGTGATGATAACTAGAGTTAGTGATGATAACTAGAGTTAGTGATGATAACTAGAGTTAGTGATGATAACTAGAGTTAGTGATGATGACTAGAGTTAGTGATGATATTACTGATGATAACTAGAGTTAGTGTTGATAACTAGAGTTAGTGATGTTATTACTGACGATAACTAGAGTTAGTGATGATATTACTGATGATAACTAGAGTTAGTATTGATAACTAGAGTTAGTGATGATAACTAGAGTTAGTGATGATATTACTGATGATAACTAGACTTAGTGATGATATTACTGATGATAACTAGAGTTAGTGATGATATTACTGATGATAACTAGAGTTAGTGATGATAACTAGAGTTAGTGATGATATTACTGATGATAACTAGAGTTAGTGATGATATTACTGATGATAACTAGAGTTAGTGATGATAACTAGAGTTAGTGATGATATTACTGATGATAACTAGAGTTAGTGATGATAACTAGAGTTAGTGATGATATTACTGATGATAACTAGAGTTAGTGATGATAACTAGAGTTAGTGATGATAACTAGAGTTAGTGATGATAACTAGAGTTAGTGATGATAACTAGAGTTAGTGATGATAACTAGAGTTAGTGATGATAACTAGAGTTAGTGATGATAACTAGAGTTAGTGATGATAACTAGAGTTAGTGATGATGACTAGAGTTAGTGATGATATTACTGATGATAACTAGAGTTAGTGATGATAACTATAGTTAGTGTTGATATTACTGATGATAACTAGAGTTAGTGATGATATTACTGATGATAACTAGAGTTAGTGATGATAACTAGAGTTAGTGATGATAACTAGAGTTAGTGATGATAACTAGAGTTAGTGATGATAACTAGAGATAGTGATGATAACTAGAGTTAGTGATGATATTACTGATGATAACTAGAGTTAGTGATGATAACTAGAGTTAGTGATGATAACTAGAGTTAGTGATGATAACTAGAGTTAGTGATGATGACTAGAGTTAGTGATGATATTACTGATGATAACTAGAGTTAGTGATGATGACTAGAGTTAGTGATGATATTACTGATGATAACTAGAGTTAGTGATGATACTAGAGTTAGTGATGATAACTAGAGTTAGTGATGATAACTAGAGATAGTGTTGATAACTAGAGATAGTGATGATAACTAGAGATAGTGATGATAACTAGAGTTAGTGATGATATTACTGATGATAACTAGAGTTAGTGATGATATTACTGATGATAACTAGAGTTAGTGATGATGACTAGAGTTAGTGATGATAACTAGAGTTAGTGATGATATTACTGATGATAACTAGAGTTAGTGATGATATTACTGATGATAACTAGAGTTAGTGATGATAACTAGAGTTAGTGATGATATTACTGATGATAACTAGAGTTAGTGATGATACTACTAACTAGAGTTAGATAACTAGAGATAGTGATGATAACTAGAGTTAGTGATAACTAGATAATGATAACTAGAGTTAGTGATGATATAACTAGAGTTAGTGATGATATTACTGATGATAACTAGAGTTAGTGATGATATTACTGATGATAACTAGAGTTAGTGATGATATAGAGTTACTGATGATAACTAGAGTTAGTGATGATATTACTGATGATAACTAGAGTTAGTGATGATATTACTGATGATAACTAGAGTTAGTGATGATAACTAGAGTTAGTGATGATATTACTGATGATAACTAGAGTTAGTGATGATAACTAGAGTTAGTGATGATAACTAGAGTTAGTGATGATAACTAGAGATAGGGATGATATTACTGATGATAACTAGAGTTAGTGATGATAACTAGAGTTAGTGATGATGACTAGAGTTAGTGATGATATTACTGATGATAACTAGAGATAGTGATGATGACTAGAGTTAGTGATGATATTACTGATGATAACTAGAGTTAGTGATGATAACTAGAGTTAGTGATGATATTACTGATGATAACTAGAGTTAGTGATGATGACTAGAGTTAGTGTTGATAACTAGAGATAGTGATGATGACTAGAGATAGTGTTGATAACTAGAGATAGTGATGATAACTAGAGATAGTGTTGATATTACTGATGATAACTAGAGTTAGTGATGATATTACTGATGATAACTAGAGTTAGTGATGATATTACTGATGATAACTAGAGTTAGTGATGATGACTAGAGTTAGTGATGATAACTAGAGTTAGTGATGATATTACTGATGATAACTAGAGTTAGTGATGATATTACTGATGATAACTAGAGTTAGTGATGATAACTAGAGTTAGTGATGATAACTAGAGTTAGTGATGATATTACTGATGATAACTAGAGTTAGTGATGATATTACTGATGATAACTAGAGTTAGTGTTGATATTACTGATGATAACTAGAGTTAGTGATGATATTACTGATTATAACTAGAGTTAGTGATGATATTACTGATGATAACTAGAGTTAGTGATGATGACTAGAGTTAGTGTTGATATTACTGATGATAACTAGAGTTACTGATGATAACTAGAGTTAGTGATGATAACTAGAGTTAGTGATGATATTACTGATGATAACTAGAGTTAGTGATGATAACTAGAGTTAGTGTTGATATTACTAGAGAACTAGTGATGATAACTAGAGTTATGATATTGATGATAACTAGAGTATTACTGATGATAACTAGAGTTAGTGATAACTGATATTACTGATGATAACTAGAGTTAGATGATGATAACTAGAGTTAGTGATGATATTACTGATGATAACTAGAGTTAGTGATGATGACTAGAGTTAGTGATGATAACTAGAGTTATTACTGATGATAACTAGAGTTAGTGATGATATTACTGATGATAACTAGAGTTAGTGATGATAACTAGAGTTAGTGATATTACTGATATTAGAGTTACTGATGATAACTAGAGTTAGTGATGATAACTAGAGTTAGTGATGATATTACTGATAAACTAGAGTTAGTGATGATGACTAGAGTAGATGATAACTAGAGTTAGTGATGATATTACTGATGATAACTAGAGTTAGTGATGATATTACTTAGATGATTAGTGATGATACTAGAGTTAGTGTTGATATTACTGATGATAACTAGAGTTAGTGATGATAACTAGAGTGATATTACTGATGATAACTAGAGTTAGTGATGATAACTAGAGTTAGTGATGATATTACTGATGATAACTAGAGTTATTACTGATGATAACTAGAGTTAGTGATGATGATTAGTTAGTGATGATAACTAGATAACTTAGTGATGATAACTAGAGTTAGTGATGATAACTAGAGTTAGTGATGATGACTAGAGTTAGTGATGATATTACTGATGATAACTAGAGTTAGTGTTGATAACTAGAGTCAGTGATGATATTACTGATGATAACTAGAGTTAGTGTTGATAACTAGAGTTAGTGATGATATTACTGATGATAACTAGAGTTAGTGTTGATAACTAGAGTTAGTGTTGATAACTAGAGATAGTGATGATATTACTGATGATAACTAGAGTTAGTGATGATAACTAGAGTTAGTGATGATATTACTGATGATAACTAGAGTTAGCGATGATAACTAGAGTTAGTGATGATAACTAGAGTTTGTGATGATATTATTATAATTTTGTTAAAGTTAAAGTATTAACTTAAGGGTGCTGAATAATTTTGCACGCCCAATTTTTCTGTTTTTGATTTGTTAAAAAAGTTTGAAATATCCAATAAATGTCGTTCCACTTCATGATTGTGTCCCACTTGTTGTTGATTCTTCACAAAAAAAATATGGTTTTATATCTTTATGTTTGAAGCCTGAAATGTGGCAAAAGGTCGCAAAGTTCAAGGGGGCCGAATACTTTCGCAAGGCACTGTATCTGGATTTGGGTGAAGAAGAAATGGTGGGGGCTTTGGCAGGTTGCTGTGGAGGGTGCTGAGCTGTTGACCGGGGAAGGGGTAGCCAGGTGAAAAGCATGGCCAACCGTAGAAAAATGCTTATTGAAATTCTCAATTATAGCGGATTTATCAGTGGTAACAGTGTAGTAGGTTTGTGTTTCCTAGCCTCGGTGCAGTGGGCAGCTGGCAGGAGGTGCTCTTATTCTCCATGGACTTTAAAGTGTCCCAGAACTTTTTGGAGTTTGTGCTACAGGATGTAAACTTCTGTTTGAAAAAGCTAGCCTTTGCTTTCCTAACTGTATATTGGTCCCCAACTTCCCTGAAGCGTTCATCCATGTATAAGAATCATTTCTACATTTTCAGATATTGTACGTTTCGTACAGAGCCTTCAGAAAGTATTCAAACCCTTGACTTATTACACATTTTGTTGTTTTTCAGCCAGAATAAAAAAACGTAGATTTTATTTTTACCCACAATCCCCATAATGGCAAAGTGAAATGTTTTTTTAAATATATATATATATATTTGCAAATGTATTGAAAATGAATACATACAGAAATATCTCATTTACATAAGTATTCACACCCCTGACTCAAGACATAATAGAATCACCATTGGCAGCATTTACAGCTGTGAGTCTTTCTGGGTAAATCTCTAAGAGATTATTATTATTTTCTAAATTCTTCAAGCTCTGCCAAATTTGTTGTTGATCATTGCTAGACAACCATTTTCAGGTCTTGCTATAGATTTTTTTAAATGTAGATTTAAGTCAAGACTGTAACTCAGCCACTCAGGAACATTCTCTGTCTTCTTGGTAAGAAACTCCAGTGTAGATTTGGCCTTGTGTTTTAGATTATTGTCCTGCTGAAAGGAGAATTCATCTCAGCTTGTTTTACTCCAGTGTTTATAAACAAAGTAAATATAAACAAACACTGTATAGCCTCAAAAAAATATATATACTATAATTGTGTCATCATACCAGTCCTTGCATCCATAGTTCTGTCTTTGAATTTGAGAGTGGTTACATTTCCCCCGTCCCCCTGCTTTTTACTCAAACATAAAAATATGCCTTGTCATTGTTTTTAACAGCTGATTGCCGCTTTGTCACACTACATGCAGAGACATGTTGTACACAAATTCATCAGACTCTGGGGAAGTAGATAAAGGGATTCATTGCCAAAATCCTGAAGTATCCCTTTAAGAACAGCTGGGTTTTGCTAGCCATATTTCCCTGACCTTTAAGAACTGCAACCGTATTCATCTTGTGGGGGGAGACGAGTGCTGGCCATGGGATGATTCATGACTCTAGTATACTATAGAGTAGTGGAGGCTCAGTAGGAGGCATCCCTTTTATTTATCAACATGGGCGTAGGAGGGAGAGGACAGATAGTAAACAGTCTAAGAAGAGAGAGAGAGAGAGAGAGAGAGAGAGAGAGAGAGAGAGAGAGAGAGAGAGAGAGAGAGAGAGAGAGAGAGAGAGAGAGAGAGAGAGAGAGAGAGAGAGAGAGAGAGAGAGAGACAGGGAGAGAGAGGAGAGAGAGAGAGAGAGAGAGACAGGAGAGAGAGAGAGAGAGAGAGAGAGAGAGAGAGAGAGAGAGAGAGAGAGAGATAATCTGACATTTGTAATGAGATGAACCAGAGAGATGAACCAGGAGAAGAGTCCCCTTTTATGAGTGTGATGTTTATTGTTCATTTTGTATTGTTTATTTCACTTTTCTTTATTATCTATTTGACTTGCTTTGGCAATGTAAATATATGTTTCCCAT
>NC_060185.1:97923344-97945844 GCF_021184085.1 Oncorhynchus gorbuscha | reverse complement strand
CTAACTGGTTGAGGATCAGATGAGAACAGAGTTCTAACTGGTTGAGGATCAGATGAGAACAGAGTTCTAACTGGTTGAGGATCAGATGGGAACAGAGTTCTAATTGGTTGGAGGATCAGATGGGAACAGAGTTCTAATGAGGATCAGATGAGAATAGAGTTCTAATTGGTTGGAGGATCAGATGGGAACAGAGTTCTAATTGGTTGAGGATCAGATGAGAACAGAGTTCTAACTCGTGTAGTACCTACTGTTTGACAGACCTAGGTCAATTCCGACAGTGAAATTGTCTATTTTTTGTATCCCACCATTCCTCGCTCTCTCTCTTTCTCCCTTCACCCTGCTCTCTCTCTTTCTCTTTCTCCCTTCACCCTGCTCTCTCTCTCTCTTTCTCCCTTCACCCTGCTCTCTCTCTTTCTCTTTCTCCCTTCACCCTGCTCTCTCTCTCTCTTTCTCCCTTCACCCTGCGCTCTCTCTCTTTCTCCCTTCACCCTGCTCTCTCTCTCTTTCTCCCTTCACCCTGCTCCTCTTCTCCCTTTATCCTGCTCTCTCTCTCTTTCTCCCTTTATCCTGCTCTCTCTCTTTCTCTTTCTCCCTTCACCCTGCTCTCTCTCTCTCTTTCTCCCTTCACCCTGCTCTCTCTCTCTTTCTCCCTTCACCCTGCTCTTTCTCCCTTTATCCTGCTCTCTCTCTCTCTCTTTCTCCCTTCACCCTGCTCTCTCTCTCTCTCTCTCTTTCTCCCTTCACCCCTCTCTCTCTCTTTCTCCCTTCACCCTGCTCTCTCTCTTTCTCCCTTCACCCTGCTCTCTCTCTTTCTCTTTCTCCATTCACCCTGCTCTCTCTCTCTCTCTTTCTCCATTCACCCTGCTATCTCTCTCTCTCTCTCCCTTCTCCCCTCTCTCTCTCTCTCTCTCTCTCTCTCTCTCTCTCTCTCTCTCTCTCTCTCTCTCTCTCTCTCTCTCTCTCTCTCTCTCTCTCTCTAGCTGCCAATGGAGTTGAGGATGTGGCCCTGTATGTGGGTATTGTAGCCGTAGCTCTCTGTCTGACCCTCATCCTCATCGTGGTGGTCCTGGTCTACCGCCGTAAGAAGGAGGGTCTGGACGCTGACGTAGCGGACTCGTCCATCCTGACCACGGGCTTCCAGCCTATGGGCATCAAGCCTAGCAAGCCAGGTGTGTGGGCACCTCGGCACCGGGCCCCCGGCCCCCCTGGCCCCCGCCCCGGTACCCGCAGCAGTAGGATAATGCTCTTGGTTTTATTTTCTACCCTTCCTTCCATCCCTCCGTCAATCTGTCAGTCTGTACTGTCCTTCATCCAACCTATACTGTACACCCAATGTGTCAACTGTCCCTTGTGTTACCTAGTCTCACCATAGTCATCTAATGCCCCTTGTGTTATCTAGTCTCACCATAGTCATCTACTGTCCCTTGTGTTATCTAGTCTCACCATAGTCATCTACTGTCCCTTGTGTTATCTAGTCTCACCATAGTCATCTACTGTCCCTTGTGTTACCTATTCTACTCAGCATTTTTGTTGTGTTCGTGTGTGCGTGTGTGTGTGTGTGTGTGTGTGTGTGTGTGTGTGTGTGTGTGTGTGTGTGTGTGTGTGTGTGTGTGTGTGTGTGTGTGTGTGTGTAGGGTCATAGACGTTGACCAAATAGTCTCCTATAGTATTCCCATCACATTGTGTTGTTTCTCTGTTCTCTACAGTCATCTGTCTGTACAGTACAGTATATCTACTAACATAGAAATTGTGTGTGTTGACTTGTTGCTCCTCTCCTCTTTTTAAACTCTGCCTGCTATACCTCCTCTGAGTCGCCATGGAAGCCTTTCTAGACTCTAGCTGCTATACCTCCTCTGAGTCGCCATGGAAGCCTTTCTAGACTCTAGCTGCTATACCTCCTCTGAGTCGCCATGGAAGCCTCCTCTGGGTCACCATGGAAGCCTCCTCTGGGTCACCATGGAAGCCTCCTCTGAGTCACCATGGAAGCCTTTCTAGACTCTACCTGCTAAACCTCCTCTGAGTCACCATGGAAGCCTTTCTAGACTCTACCTGCTAAACCTCCTCTGAGTCACCATGGAAGCCTTTCTAGACTCTACCTGCTAAACCTCCTCTGAATCACCATGGAAGCCTCCTCTGAGTCACCATGGAAGCCTTTCTAGACTCTACCTGCTAAACCTCCTCTGAATCACCATGGAAGCCTTTCTAGACTGCCTGCTAAACCTCCTCTGAGTCACCATGGAAGCCTCCTCTGAGTCACCATGGAAGCCTTTCTAGACTACCTGCTAAACCTACTCTGAGTCACCATGGAAGCCTCATTGTAACGGTTTTCTAGGTGTGAAGGAGAGTCGGACCAAAATGCAGCGTGTAGATTGCGATCCATATTTAATGAACAACGTAAACACGAATAAACACAAACACTACAAAACAAAGAACGTAAATAACGAAACGAAAATCGAAACAGCCTATACTTGTGTCAACTAACACAGCGACAGGAACAAGGACACTAAGGACAATCACCCACGAAACACACAAAGAATATGGCTGCCTAAATATGGTTCCCAATCAGAGACAACGATAAACACCTGCCTCTGATTGAGAACCACTTCAGACAGCCATAGACTTTGCTAGATCACCCCACTAAGCTACAATCCCAATATATACACACCCACATACAAAACCCCATGCCACACCCTGGCTTGACCAAATACATGAAGATAAACACAAAATACTTCGACCAGGGCGTGACACTCCTCTGAGTCACCATGGAAGCCTCCTCTGAGTCACCATGGAAGCCTTTCTAGACTCTACCTGCTAAACCTCCTCTGAGTCACCATGGAAGCCTTTCTAGACTCTACCTGCTAAACCTACTCTGAGTCACTATGGAAGCCTCTCTAGACTGCCTGCTAAACCTCCTCTGAGTCACCATGGAAGCCTCTCTAGACTGCCTGCTAAACCTCCTCTGAGTCACCATGGAAGCCTCCTCTGAGTCACCATGGAAGCCTTTCTAGACTCTACCTGCTAAACCTCCTCTGAGTCACCATGGAAGCCTCTCTAGACTGCCTGCTAAACCTCCTCAGAGTCACCATGGAAGCCTCCTCTGAGTCACCATGGAAGCCTTTCTAGACTCTACCTGCTAAACCTCCTCTGAATCTGAGTTGTGTCTTAATTATAACAGCATTGTGTTTGTGTGCTTCTGTCTCTGGGACTTTATGTTTCTCTCTCTCTTTTTTTCTCTTCCTCTGTGTGTGTGTTAGAGATGAGGTGGTTTCCTGTTGTGCTGTGACGGTGTGTGTGTTAGAGATGAGGTGGTTTCCTGTTGTGCTGTGACGGTGTGTGTGCTAGAGATGAGGTGGTTTCCTGTTGTGCTGTGACGGTGTGTGTGTTAGAGATGAGGTGGTTTCCTGTTGTGCTGTGAGAGATGAGGTGGTTTCCTGTGTGCTGTACGAGAGATGAGGTGGTTTCCTGTTGTGCTGTTACGTTGTGTGTGTGTTAGAGATGAGGTGGTTTCCTGTTGTGCTGTCACGGTGTGTGTGCTAGAGATGAGGTGGTTTCCTGTTGTGCTGTGACGGTGTGTGTGTTAGAGATGAGGTGGTTTCCTGTTGTGCTGTGACGGTGTGTGTGTCCCCTGCTGAGATGAGGTGGTTTCTGTTGTTGTCACTGTTGTGCTGTGACGGTGGTCTCTGATCTGTTTTAGAGAACTCCCATCTGCTTACCATCCAGCCTGACCTAACCACCACGACCACCAGCTACCAAGGAACCCTGCACTCACGTCACGACGGCACCACACACACCGGCACCGCTAAGTTCTCAATGACCAACGGTCCGCTTCTAGACCCCATACCAAACGGGTCGCACCACACCTTACACAACGGGAAGATGACCTCTGACCCTGCGGAGTTTATGACCCGGCTGTCCAATCAGACGTACTTCAAGACGTTGCCGCGGGACGTGGCTAACACCTCGTATGGGACATTCAACTTCCTGGGGGGTAGACTCACCATCCCCAACACAGGTAAGAGCTGATTGGTTGATGGGTTTATTGATTGAAAACGTAAGGTACCAGTCAAAAGTTTGGACACACCTACTCATTCAAGGGTTTTTCTTTAATTTTGACTATTTTCTACATTGTAGAATAATAGTGAAGACATCAAAACAATGAAATAACACACATGGAATCATGTAGTAGTGTTAAACAAATCAAAATATATTTTATATTTGAGATTCTTCAAAGTAGCCACCCTTTGCCTTGATGGCAGCTTTGCAAACTCTTGGCATATATTTAGAGTTGTTTAACACTTTCTGTTACGACATGATTCCATACGTGTTATTTCATAGTTTTGATGTCTTCACTACTTTTCTACAATGTAGAAATGGTATATATTTGAAGAAAAAGCGACATCGTTATGGCAATGGGTCTGTATTGCCTTCTTTTCTAGTTTAGCAACACATACACGGTCTTCAGCCAATCCATATGTGTGTGCCTTAGCGATGTAGTCAGTCCAGCCCAGTAAACTGATAGGGTCATCTCTGTCCACTACAGCCCAACCCACTCCAGGGCCACTGAGTTAATTCAGAGTAATTAGTCTCTCTTACAGGCCAGAGACTTCATCATGTTGCCACGGACTGATAGAATATCTGCCTGCCTACCGGTCTGCCAGTCTGCCTGTCTGTCTGCCTGCCTGTCTGCCTGTCTGTCTGCCTGTCTGCCTGTATGTCTGTCTGCCCGTCGGTCTGTCTGTCTGTCTGTCTGCCCGTCTGCCCGTCTGCCCGTCTGCCCGTCTGCCTGTCTGCCCGTCTGCCTGTCTGCCTGTCTGCATGAAGATTTGCAGAAAGGCCAGGGAGAGGAGAGGGACACCAGCAGCATAGGGTCATGTTGAAGGCTGTGATCCCAAATGCATCCAATTCCCTATGGGCCCTGGTTAATGCACCCTATTTCCCTACGGGCCCTGGATAAAAGTAGTGCACTACATAATGAATAGGGTGCCGTTTGTCTGTATGAGTGTCTACATTAGTGTCTCAGACCGTATGGAGAGAGAGAAAGCACTGCAGGTTATCTTCAGGCCATGGTGATGGTTACCTAGAAACATGGGTCGCATCCCAAACAGAAACCTATTCCCCGCATAGTGCACTACCTTTGACCAGAGCCCTAGCAGTGCACTATTTAGGGGATAGTGTGCAATTTGAGATGGATGCATAGAGAGTGAGAAAGCAGATTACCTTCGGGCCACGTTGATGATTACCCAGAAACCATGCGTCATCACCACTGACTGGAACTTCTTATTCAAATTGCCAAAAAAAACTTCCACAGCAACTTTTAAAATGTCAGCTACAAATACACACATAGTATTATTATAGAAGACATCACTCCTCAGTCACATTCATATGAATTAATTTGGAAAGCACTGTTCTATTTATTTTTTTAAACAACAACTGAAGTATTTTTAAAAAAAAAAAATTTTTTTTTAGATGAGCTATATCTGAACACGCCAGTAATTACAGGTTAAATTGATAGAGAGCTGTAGCAGGACGGAACATAGAGAGAGAGAGAGAGAGACGTAAGACATCCGGGAAACGACTTTAGACCAAATGACCTCAATTAGAACCTTACCGTTGGTGACATCACTGCTGCTAGTCACATGACTGACGCACGTAACGTCTTGATGGTCTGGTAATATAGAACATCAGAAAGTCTGGAATCCTCTCTGTCTTCTCTTCTTGTCTCTCCTCCTCTCCACTATTCAGGATTTAGTTATATAGGTGACAACAGTGTGTCTATTGGTCAGATCATTCAGTAGTTCTATAGGTGACAACAGTGTTTCTATTGGTCAGATCATTCAGTAGTTCTATAGGTGACAACAGTGTTTCTATTGGTCAGATCATTCAGTAGTTATATAGGTGACAACAGGGTTTCTATTGGTCAGATCATTCAGTAGTTATATAGGTGACAACAGTGTTTCTATTGGTCAGATCATTCAGTAGTTATATAGGTGACAACAGTGTTTCTATTGGTCAGATCATTCAGTAGTTATATAGGTGACAACAGTGTTTCTATTGGTCAGATCATTCAGTAGTTATATAGGTGACAACAGTGTTTCTATTGGTCAGATCATTCAGTAGTTCTATAGGTGACAACAGTGTTTCTATTGGTCAGATCATTCAGTAGTTATATAGGTGACAACAGTGTTTCTATTGGTCAGATCATTCAGTAGTTATATAGGTGACAACAGTGTTTCTATTGGTCAGATCATTCAGTAGTTATATAGGTGACAACAGTGTTTCTATTGGTCAGATCATTCAGTAGTTATATAGGTGACAACAGGGTTTCTATTGGTCAGATCATTCAGTAGTTCTATAGGTGACAACAGGGTTTCTGTTGGTCAGATCATTCAGTAGTTATATAGGTGACAACAGGGTTTCTATTGGTCAGATCATTCAGTAGTTATATAGGTGACAACAGTGTTTCTATTGGTCAGATCATTCAGTAGTTATATAGGTGACAACAGGGTTTCTATTGGTCAGATCATTCAGTAGTTATATAGGTGACAACAGGGTTTCTATTGGTCAGATCATTCAGTAGTTAGTTATATAGGTGACAACAGTGTTTATATTGGTCAGATCATTCAGTAGTTAGTTATATAGTATATAGGTGACAACAGGGTTTCTGTTGGTCAGATCATTCAGTAGTTAGTTATATAGGTGACAACAGTGTTTCTATTGGTCAGATCATTCAGTAGTTAGTTATATAGGTGACAACAGGGTTTCTATTGGTCAGATCATTCAGTAGTTAGTTATATAGGTGACAACAGTGTTTCTATTGGTCAGATCATTCAGTAGTTAGTTATATAAGTGACAACAGTGTTTCTATTGGTCAGATCATTCAGTAGTTAGTTATATAGGTGACAACAGGGTTTCTATTGGTCAGATCATTCAGTAGTTAGTTATATAGGTGACAACAGGGTTTCTATTGGTCAGATCATTCAGTAGTTAGTTATATAGGTGACAACAGTGTTTCTATTGGTCAGATCATTCAGTAGTTATATAAGTGACAACAGTGTTTCTATTGGTCAGATCTTTCAGTAGTTATATAAGTGACAACAGTGTTTCTATTGGTCAGATCATTCAGTAGTTAGTTATATAAGTGACAACAGTGTTTCTATTGGTCAGATCATTCAGTAGTTATATAGGTGACAACAGTGTTTATATTGGTCAGATCATTCAGTAGTTAGTTATATAAGTGACAACAGTGTTTCTATTGGTCAGATCATTCAGTAGTTAGTTATATAAGTGACAACAGTGTTTCTATTGGTCAGATCATTCAGTAGTTATATAGGTGACAACAGTGTTTCTATTGGTCAGATCATTCAGTAGTTATATAGGTGACAACAGTGTTTCTATTGGTCAGATCATTCAGTAGTTATATAGGTGACAACAGTGTTTCTATTGGTCAGATCATTCAGTATTATCTGGAGAGAGATAATGATCTTTCCCTCTCCCTTTCTTTTCTCAAACTCTCTGTCTCTCTCTCCTTTCTCACTCTCATGTATCTCCCTCTCTCTCTCTCTCTCTCTCCTTCCTCTCTCTCTCTCTCTCTCTCTCTCTCTCTCTCTCTCTCTCTCTCTCTCTCTCTCCTTCCTCTCTCTCTCTCTCTCCTTCCTCTCTCTCTCTCTCTCCTTCTCTCTCTCTCTCTCTTCTTTCTCTCTCTCTCTCCTTCCTCTCTCTCTCTCTTCCTCTCTCTCTCTCTTCCTCTCTCTCTCTCTCTCTCTCTCTCTCTCCTTTCTCTCCGCCTCTCTCTCTCTCTCTCTCTCTCTCTCTCTCTCTCTCTCTCTCTCTCTCTCTCTCTCTCTCTCTCTCTCTCTCCCTCTCCTTTCTCTCCCCCTCTCTCTCTCTTTTCTTTCTCTTTCTCCTTTCACTCGCTCTCCTTTCTCTCTCCTTTATCTCTATCTCTGTCTCTCTCTTTTCTCTTTCTCTCTGTGTATATGCTGTCACATATTGTATGCATGGATTAACTCAAACCCTTGACACTAATCTTCTCACTTGGCGCTAGACAAGCAAACACACACACATGAGCACACACAGAGAGAAGGAGAGATATCCTCATTCTGGTCATGCAAACATTTAGATATTGTATATGTGAGATATGAATATATAATTACGAACACACGTTTGCTTCCATGAAAGTGCATGAGATAAGCATGTTGTATTTAACCAGATGTCTTCCTGTAATAGTCTAGCTGTAGAATAGGAGACACGTGTTGTTTATCTTCTTGTAGAACAGCAGACACATGTTGTTTGTCTTCCTGTAGAACAGCAGACACATGTTGTTTAGTGTAGAACAGCAGACACATGTTGTTTATCTTCCTGTAGAACAGCAGACACATGTTGTTTATCTTCCTGTAGAACAGCAGACACATGTTGTTTGTCTTCCTGTAGAACAGCAGACACATGTTGTTTTAGTGTAGAACAGCAGACACATGTTGTTTATCTTCCTGTAGAACAGCAGACACATGTTGTTTTAGTGGAGAACAGCAGACACATGTTGTTTTAGTGGAGAACAGGAGACACATGTTGTGTATCTTCCTGTAGAACAGCAGACACATGTTGTTTATCTTCCTGTAGAACAGCAGACACATGTTGTTTGTCTTCCTGTAGAACAGCAGACACATGTTGTTTTAGTGTAGAACAGCAGACACATGTTGTTTATCTTCCTGTAGAACAGCAGACACATGTTGTTTATCTTCCTGTAGAACAGGAAACACATGTTGTTTATCTTCCTGTAGAACAGCAGACACATGTTGTTTATCTTCCTGTAGAACAGCAGACACATGTTGTTTTAGTGGAGAACAGGAGACACATGTTGTTTATCTTCCTGTAGAACAGGAGACACATGTTGTTTATCTTCCTGTAGAACAGCAGACACATGTTGTTTATCCTCCTGTAGAACAGCAGACACATGTGGTTTATCTTCCTGTAGAACAGCAGACACATGTTGTTTATCTTCCTGTAGAACAGCAGACACATGTTGTTTATCTTCCTGTAGAACAGGAGACACATGTGGTTTATCTTCCTGTAGAACAGCAGACACATGTTGTTTATCTTCCTGTAGAACAGCAGACACATGTGGTTTATCTTCCTGTAGAACAGGAGACACATGTTGTTTATCTTCCTGTAGAACAGCAGACACATGTTGTTTATCTTCCTGTAGAACAGCAGACACATGTTGTTTTAGTGGAGAACAGCAGACACATGTTGTTTTAGTGGAGAACAGCAGACACATGTTGTTTTAGTGGAGAACAGCAGACACATGTTGTTTTAGTGGAGAACTACGTGATGAGAATCCTTCACTTAAAGTGTTTTGGAAAAGCTTCAACTGAGGTATTCCTTCTCTTCTGTCAGGCGTGCGCGTATGCACGTGCGCGTATGCACGTGCGCGTGTGCTTGTTATCCTCATCCGTCCTGTCGGTCCTCCGGCTTGCCTCCTTTGTGGAATTACAAAAGCACCGTTCAGACACAACAAATGAGCCTCTCTCTCTCTCTCTGTCTTCTTCTGTGGTGGTGTTATTTGTGTTTTGATTCATTCTTCTTCTTCTGTGGTGTTGTTGTTTAGGCATCAGCCTGCTGATCCCTCCAGAGGCCATCCCCAGGGGAAAGATCTATGAGATATATCTCACCACTCAGAGGAAAGAAGATTTAAGGTGGGCTCTTTAACTTGAACTAACTGGCTGTGTGTGTGTGTGTGTGTGTGTGTGTGTGTGTGTGTGTGTGTGTGTGTGTGTGTGTGTGTGTGTGTGTGTGTGTGTGTGTGTGTGTGTGTGTGTGTGTGTGTGTGTGTGTGTGTGTGTGTGTGTGTGTGTGTGTGTGTGTGTGTGTGTGTGTGTGTGTGTGTGTGATCTGCCACCATGTCCACAAAACCCAGCAATGTATGATGTTAAAGTAGACCTGCCTCAGATTATCTAGATGTGTGAAATTAAAGTAGACCTGCGTCAGATTATCTAGATGTGTGATGGTAAAGTAGACCTGCCTCAGATTATCTAGATGTGTGAAGTTAAAGTAGACCTGCCTCAGATTATCTAGATGTGTGATGGTAAAGTAGACCTGCCTCAGATTATCTAGATGTGTGAAAAGTAGACCTGCCTCAGATTATCTAGATGTGTGAAGTTAAAGTAGACCTGCCTCAGATTATCTAGATGTATGATGTTAAAGTAGACCTGCCTCAGATTATCTAGATGTATGATGTTAAAGTAGACCTGCCTCAGATTATCTAGATGTATGATGTTAAAGTAGACCTGCCTCAGATTATCTAGATGTATGATGGTAAAGTAGACCTGCGCCAAATCATCAGTGACTGTAAACAACTCATGAATAAAACCTCTTTTACTTTGCTCCTCCACCTTGTTCCCCCAACCTTTCTCTCTCCAAACTCTCTCTCTCCAACCTCTCTCTCCCCAACCTCTCTCTCCCACCCCAACCTCTCTCTCTCTAACCTCTCTCTCCCACCCCAACCTCTCTCTCCCAACCCAACCTCTCTCTCCCACCCCAACCTCTCTCTCCCACCCCAACCTCTCTCACCCACCACAACCTCTCTCACCCACCCCCCAAACCTCTCTCACCCACCCCCAACCTCTCTCACCCACCCCAACCCCAACCTCTCTCACACCCCAACCTCTCTCCCACCCCAACCTCTCTCCCCCCAACCTCTCTCAACACCCCAACCTCTCTCCCACCCCAACCTCTCTCTCCCACCCCTCTCTCCCACCCCAACCTCTCTCCCACCCCAACCTCTCTCCCTCCTCCCACCCCAACCTCTTTCTCACACCCCAACCTCTCTCTCCCACCCCAAACCTCTCTCCCACCCCAAACCTCTCTCCCACCCCAAATCTCTCTCCCACCCCAAACCTCTCTCCCACCCCAAACCTCTCTTCCACCCAAAATCTCTCCCACCCCAAACTCTCCCCAACCTCAACTTCTTCCTCAACCCCTCAACACCCCCTCTCCTCCTACCCTCACCTAACCCTTCCCCACTACCCACCTACCAACCCTTCCTCCCGTCTCCCTTCTGCCCCTACCGTCGACTAACCCCTCCTCCACTCTGCCTACTCCTCATAACTCCTCCTCCTCTCTCCACCCATGCAGGTTACCCCTGGCGGGCTGCCAGACCCTGCTGAGTCCCATAGTGAGCTGTGGTCCTCCGGGGGTGGTTCTGACGCGACCCACAATTCTCAGCATGGACCATTGTTCTGACGCCTGTCCTGAGAACTGGGCCATCAGGCTGAAGAAACAGAACTACGAAGGCGTCTGGGAGGTGAGAACAGATGACTGTAGACGACACAGAAACAACACAATGTGATGGGAATACTATAGGAGACTATTTGGTCAACGTCTATGACCCTACACACACACACACACACGCACACGCACACGCACACGCACACGCACACGCACACGCACACGCGCACGCACACGCACACACATGAGAGGATCTGGATTATAGCTAGAGTACATTATTTTATTTTAGTCCTTTTGCAGGCTTTTGTTCCAGCCCTACTAACACAGCTGATTCAACTGAGCATGGTCTGGATTTAAACCCAGAGCTACTGTGTCTATCCCTGGTGTTGACAAAACATCCAATCACAGCCAGCCGTGACCGGGAACCCCATAGCAAGGTTGTCATTATCCAGTGGTAGGAGAGGATTTTACCAAGGGGCTTATCTTTGCTCATCGTGCTCTAGAAACGTCTTGTGGTAGGGGAGGATTTTACCAAGGGGCTTACCTTTGCTCATCGTGCTCTAGAAACGTCTTGTGGTAGGGGATTTTACCAAGGGGCTTATTTGCTCATCGTGCTCTAGAAACGTCTTGTGGTAGGGGAAGATTTTACCAAGGGCTTACCTTTGCTCATCACGCTCTAGAAACGTCTTGTGGTAGGGGAAGATTTTACCAAGGGGCTTACCTTTGCTTACCTTTGCTCATCGTGCTCTAGAAACGTCTTGTGGTAGGGGAAGATTTTACCAAGGGGCTTACCTTTGCTCATCGTGCTCTAGAAACGTCTTGTGGTAGGGGAAGATTTTACCAAGGGAGCTTACCTTTGCTCATCGTGCTCTAGAAACGTCTTGTGGTAGGGGAAGATTTTACCAAGGGGCTTACCTTTGCTCATCGTGCTCTAGAAACGTCTTGTGGTAGGGGAAGATTTTACCAAGGGGCTTACCTTTGCTCATGCTCGTGCTTTTACACCTGCATTGTTTGCTGTTTGGGGTTTTAGGCTGGGTTTCTGTACAGCACTTTGAGATATCAGCTGATGTACGAAGGGCTATATAAATAAATTTGATTTGATTTGATTTGCTCATCGCGCCCTAGAAACGTCTTGTGGAAGGGCTGGGCGCCTGCAAGCTAACTTCCGTTGTCAGTCTAACAGTGTTTCCTCCTAATCACATTGGTGTGGCTTCCGGGTTAAGCGAGCAATTTGATATCGATAGTAGTGTGACCAGGCAGGTCATGTTTCAGAGGACGTACGACTCGACTTTCGCCTCTCCGGAGCTCATTCGGGTAGTTGCAGCGATGAGCAAAGGATGGAATTCTGGGAGAAAATGGGGTAAACAACATTCGCTATGTGGCCATACCATACTGAACACACCTGATCTCGGAAACTAAGCAAGGTCGGGCCAGGTTAGTACTTGGATGGGAGACCGCCTGGGAATACCAGGTGCTGTAAGCAAAACATTTTTTTTTTTTTTCATTAAAGACCAATCATGCACAGTTGTTCAAATGTATACCATACTATTGCAAACGGAATTAAATTATTTCTTCAAATGTCTCCTCTGTCACTTATATTGCAAAACATTGGTACCCCCCCCCCGACACCAATTACAAAGACCCCTCTATACAGTACTGTCCCCTGGGTTACAGAGCAGTTCCCCTCTCTACTCTACCTGTAGACTACATTAGAAAGCAGTGCAGAGATCCAACCTCCCCTCACCTTCATATCAATAATTCAATGTCTGTGTGTCTGGTTAGGAATATCTACAGAGAGTAGTGACAGAGAGAGGAAGAGAGGTAGAGAGAGAGAGGTACAGAGAGAGAAGTACACAGAGGGAGGGAGGGAGGGAGGGAGGGAGGGAGGGAGGGGGAGGGAGGGAGGGAGGGAGGGAGGGAGGAGAGGGAGGGAGGGAGGGAGGGAGGGGAGGGAGGGGGAGGAGGGAGGGGAGGGAGGGAGAGAGAGAGAGAGAGAGTACAGAGAGAGAGGTAGAGAGAGTAGAGAGAGAGAGAGAGAGCGGGATGGAGGCAGAGATGGAGGGAGGGAGCGAGGGAGCGAGCGAGCGAGGTTGGGGTGGGAGAGTTTGGTGTTGGAGAGAGCGAGAGAAGAGAAGAGAAGAGAAGAGAAGAGAAGAGAAGAGAAGAGAAGAGAAGAGAAGAGAAGAGAAGAGAAGAGAGATGGGGATGGGGCGAGAGGTAGAGTGAGAGAGAGAGATGGGAAGGGAAGGGGGATGGAGGGAGAGAGGTAGAGCGAGAGAAGAGAGCTGTGGAGGGGGAACGGAGGGAGAGAGAGAGAGAGATAGAGCGAGAGAGAGATGGGAAGGGGGATGGAGAGGGAGAGAGGTAGAGCGAGAGAAGAGAGCTGGGGAGGGGGACGGAGGGAGAGAGAGAGAGGTAGAGCGAGAGAGAGATGGGAAGGGGGATGGAGAGAGAGAGAGGTAGAGCGAGAGAGAGAGTGATGGGAAGGGGGAGGGAGAGAGGGAGGGAGAGCAGTAGAACGAGAGAGAGAGATGGGAAGAGGGAGGGAGGGAGGGAGGGAAGGGGGAAGGAGGGAGAGAAAGAGAGGTAGAGCGAGAGAGATGGGAAGAGGGAGGGAGGGAGGGAGGGAAGGAGGGAGAGAAAGAGAGGTAGAGCGAGAGAGATGGGAAGGGGGGGGAGGGAGGGAAGGAGGGAGGGGAGAGAGAGAGAGGAGAGAGATAAGGGGGAGGTAGAGAGAGAGAGATGGGAAGGGGGAGGGAGGGAAGGAGGGAGAGAGAGAGAGAGGTAGAGCGAGAGAGATGGGAAGGGGGAGGGAGGGAAGGAGGGAGAGAGAGAGAAAGGTAGAGCGAGAGAGATGGGAAGGGGGAGGGAGGGAGGGAAGGAGGGAGAGAGAGAGAGAGGTAGAGCGAGAGAGATGGGAAGGGGGAGGGAGGGAGGGAAGGAGGGAGACCTCCTGCCCTTCCTGACCTCCTGCCCTTCCTTCCTGAGAGAGAGGTAGAGAGAGAGAAGAGACGACAGGCTATGTGCACACAACATGAGTTGGAAACTGATGAGCTGCCCTTCCTTCCTGACCTCCTGCCAAGTGTAAGACCATATTAGAGACACATATTTCCCACTGATTACACAGACCCACGAAGAATTCGAAAACAAACCCAATTTTGACAGCAGCAAGATGTGTGACCTGTTGCCACAAGGAAAGGGCAACTGGTGAAGAACTAACACCATTGTAAATACATCCCATAATTATGAATATTTATATTCCCTTTTGTACTTTAACTATTTTCACATCATTACAACACCGTATATAGACATAAAATGACATTTGAAATGTATTTATTATTTTGGAACTTTTGTGAGTGTAATGTTTACTTTTAAATGTTGTTGTTTTTCCCATTTGTTTGTTATCCACTTCACTTGCTTTGGCAACGTTAACATGTGTTTCCCATGACAACATTAACATGTGTTTCCCGTGACAACGTTAACATGTGTTTCCCGTGACAACGTTAACATGTGTTTCCCGTGACAACGTTAACATGTGTTTCCCGTGACAACGTTAACATGTGTTTCCCGTGACAACGTTAACATGTGTTTCCCGTGACAACGTTAACATGTTTCCCATGACAATATCGCCCTTACATTCAATTGAAATTGAATTGACAGACAGACAGACAGACAGACAGACAGACAGACAGACAGACAGACAGACAGACAGACAGACAGACAGACAGACAGACAGACAGACAGGCAGACAGACAGACAGACAGACAGACAGACAGACAGACAGACAGACAGACAGACAGACAGACAGACAGACAGACAGACAGACAGACTGGCAGGCAGGCAGACAGGCAGGCAGGCAGACAGATAGACAGGCAGGCAGGCAGGCAGGCAGGCAGGCAGGCAGGCAGGCAGGCAGGCAGGCAGGCAGGCAGGCAGATAGACAGACAGCAAGAGAGGGATTAATACTGATAGTATGGGTACTCGGCAATGATGTTTAGGCCGAGGTATATATCGTTTTTTTGTGTGCTCCAGGGCAACGGTGTCTAGATGGAATTTGTATTTGTGTTGCCATGTTGACTGGACCTTTTTTTAGAACACCATTATTTTGGTCTTACTGAGATTTACTGTCAGGGTCCAGGTCTGGCAGAATCTGTGCAGAAGATCTAGGTGCTGCTGTAGCCCCTCCTTGGTTGGTGACAGAAGCACCAGATCATCAGCAAACAGTAGACATTTGACTTCAGATTCTAGTAAGGATGAGGCCGAGTGCTGCAGACTGTTTGTAGTGCCCTCGCCAATTCGTTGAAATATATGTTGAAGAGTGTGGGGCTCAAGTTACATCCCTGTCTCACCCCACAGCCCTGTGGAAAGAAATGTCTTTGTTTTATGCCAATTTTAACCCCACACTTGCTGTTTGTGTACATGGATTTTATAATGTCAAATGTTGTTCCCCCAATACCCCTTTCCATCAATTTGTATAGTGGAGGAAAGGTGTGCAGGGTGGAAAGGTGTGCAGGGTGAATACGTGGTCTGTCGTACGATAATTTTGCAAAAAGACAATTTGACATTTGCTCAATACATTGTTTTCACTGATGAAAGGTACAAGTTTGCTGTTAAAGATAATACAGATTATTGTGGTCAAATTTGTCTCAACCTTTGTGGATTACGGTGATCAGTCCTTGGTTCCAAAATATTGTGGAAGATGCCAGAGCTACACATGAAGTTAAAGAGTTTAAGTATTAAGCCAATTGGAATTTGTGGTCTGTATATTTAATAATTTAATTTAGGATACCATCAACACTACAGGTCTTTTTAGGTTGGAGGGTTTGTATTTTGTACGGTAGTTCATTCGATGTAATTGGAGAATCCAGTGCGTTCTGGTAGTCTTTAATATTTGATTATAAAATGTGTATTTGATCATGTACAGTGGGGCAAAAAAGTATTTAGTCAGCCACCAATTGTGCATGTTCTCCCACTTAAAAAGATGAGAGAGGCCTGTAATTTTCATCATAGGTACACTTCAACTATGACAGACAAAATGAGAAAAAAAAATCAGAAAATCACATTGTAGGATTTTAAATGAATTTATTTGCAAATTATGGTGGAAAATAAGTATTTGGTCAAAAACAAAAGTTTATCTCAATACTTTGTTATATACCCATCTATAGAATTTCCTAATATTATTCAGTTCCTTTGGCTTTGATGCCTCATTATTGACTATTGCTCTGTTCAAGTAGACTGTGATTTTACAGTGGTCTGATAGGGGTGTCGGTGGGCTGACTGTGAACGCTCTGAGAGACTCTGGATTGAGGTCAGTGATAAAGTAGTCTACAGTATTACTGCCAATAGATGAGCTATAGGTGTAACTACCATAGGAGTCCCCTCGAAGCCTACCATTGACTATGTACATACCCAGCGTGCGACAGAGCTGCAGGAGTTGTGACCCATTTTTGTTGGTTATGTTGTCGTAGTTGTGTGTAGAGCGGCATATGGGGGAGGGAATGTTGTCACCTCTAGGTAGGTGTTTGAGGGTGTTAGATTATTGTCCAGTTCTGGCATTTATGTCACCACAGACTAGTAGATGTCCCTGAGCCTGAAAATGATTGATTCCCCCTCTAGGATGAAGAAGCTGTCTTCATTAAAGTATGGGGATTCTAGTGGGTGGCACACAGGAGGACATTTTTCCTCTGTTGAGATAATTTCCTTTTGAATTTCTAGCCAAATGTGAAATGTTCCTGTTTTTATTAATTAAATGGAGTGAGTTAGGTCTGCTCTATACCAAATTAGCAAACCCCCTGAGTCTCTTTCCTTTTTCACACCTGGTAGTGTGGTGGATGGGACTACCAGCTCTCTGTAACCTAGAGGGCAACCAGTGGGTCTGTCTCCTCTATACCACCCACCTGGTAGTTTGGTGGATGGGACTACCAGCTCTCTGTAACCTAGAGGGCAACCAGTGGGTCCATCTCCTCTATACCACCCACCTGGTAGGGTGGTGGATGGGACTACCAGCTCTCTGTAACCTAGAGGACAACCAGTGGGTCCATCTCCTCTATACCACCCACCTGGTAGTTTGGTGGATGGGACTAGCAGCTCTCTGTAACCTAGAGGGCAACCAGTGGGTCCGTCTCCTCTATACCACCCACCTGGTAGTTTGGTGGATGGGACTAGCAGCTCTCTGTAACCTAGAGGACAACCAGTGGGTCCGTCTCCTCTATTACCACCCACCTGGTAGTGTGGTGGATGGGACTACCAGCTCTCTGTAACCTAGAGGGCAACCAGTGGATCCATCTCCTCTATACCACCCACCTGGTAGTGTGGTGGATGGGACTACCAGCTCTCTGTAACCTAGAGGGCAACCAGTGGGTCCATCTCCTCTATACCACCCACCTGGTAGTGTGGTGGATGGCAGATGACCTCAGTTCTTGGATATTCCAGGATGAGATAGTGAAGGCTTTGTGTTCCATAAAGTGTCCAATGTTGTTAGTCGTGTGGTTTGGCCTCAGACCAGTAAGTGTCAGCAGATCCTGCTGAGCATCTGGTACTTGCCATTGGCCTGGGCGAGTGTAAGAGTGGGGGTTGGGCCTGTTTGTCTGCTCACGGCCTGGGCGGATGTGTGATTTCCATGTTGAGGCCTAGGCATAGGTCTGATCCGAGGTGGCCTATATGAGGTGTGTGCATGGTTGGTTTGAGGGGTTATTGATTGGGTGGTGGTGCTGTGGTCTGAATGTAGGTTAGAGTGTCTTGCTGGTTGATCTGTTGCTACTGTGTGAGTTGTCGGGGCTTCGGTTGAGGGCGATGTCCTTTAGAGTCCGGGCGAAGGTGGGCACTGCTGCCTTGTAGAGGTGGACCTGATCATAAAGGCTGGTCCAGGGTGGCCAGGTAGACATTTGGTTTTGAGGCACAGTCACGGGAAATAGTTGTGTTTACCCCTGTATGGTGGCAGGGTGAAAGTATTATCGTTGGTAGCAGAGTGGAGAAAAATACTTGCAAGTTGAGGAAAGTAGAAGAAGCTTTTTCAATCACTCCTTTGAGTGCTGTGGCCACCCATTCATGTTGTGCCCTCAAGGCAAAGGGTGGTACTTTGAAGAATCTCAAATCTATTTTCATAGATTTTTTGGTTACGAAATGATTGTGTATATATATATATATATATATATATATATATATATACACCCAATATGTGTGTGTGTGTGTGTGTGTGTGTGTGTGTGTTATTTCATAGTTTTGACATCATCACTATTATTCTACAGTGTAGAAAATAGTAAAAATAAAGAAAAACCCTTGAATGTGTAGGTGTGTCCAAATTTTTGACTGGTCCTTTATATATATACACTACCGTTCAAAGGTTTGGGGTCACTTAGAAATGTCCTTGTTTTTGAAAGAAAAATACATTTTACATCAAATTGATCAGAAATACAGTGTAGACATTGTTAATGTTGTACATGACTATTGTAGCTGGAAACGGCAGATTTTTTAATAGAATATCTACATAGGCGTACAGAGGCCCATTATCAGCAACCATCACTCCTGTGTTCCAATGGCATGTTGTGTTAACTAATCCAAGTTTATCATTTTAAAAAGGCGAATTGATCAATAGAAAACCATTTTTCAATTATGTTAGCACAGCTGAAAACTGTTGTCCTGATGAATGAAGCAATAAAACTGTCCTTCTTTTGACTCGTTGAGTATCTGGAGCATCAGCATTTGTAGGTTCGATTACAAGCTCAAAATGGCCAGAAACAAAGAACTTTCTTCTGAAACTCGTCAGTCTATACTTGTGCTGAGAAATGAAGGCTATTCCATGTGAGAAATTGTCAAGAAACTGAAGATCTCGTACAACGACGTGTACAGTCGTGGTCAAAAGTTTTGAAAATGACACAAAGTCTGCTGCCTCCGTTAGTATGATGGCAATTTGCATGTACTCCAGAATGTTATGAAGAGTGATCAGATAAATTGCAATTAATTGCAAAGTACCTCTTTGCCATGCAAATGAACCTAATCCATAAAAACGTTTCCACTGCATTTCAGCTCTCAGGACCAACTGGCAACATGTTAGTGATTCTCTCGTTAACACAGGTGTGAGTGTTTACGAGGACAAGGCTGGAGATCACTCTGTCATGCTGATTGAGTTCAAATAACAGACAGGAAGCTTCAAAAGGAGGGTGGTGCTTGTCATCATTGTTCTTCCTCTGTCAACCATGGTTACCTGCAAGGAAACACATGCCGTCATCATTGCTTTGCACAAAAAGGGCTTCACAGGCAAGGATATTGCTGCCAGTAAGATTGCACCTAAATCAACCATTTATTAGATCATCAAGAACATCAAGGAGAGTGGTTCAATTGTTGTGAAGAAGGCTTCAGGGCGCCCAAAAAGTCCAGCAAGAGCCAGGACTGTCTCCTAAAGTTAATTCAGCTGCGGGATCGGGGCACCACCAGTACAGAGCTTGCTCAGGAATGGCAGCAGGCAGGTGTGAGTGCATCTGCACACATTGAGGTGAAGACTTTTGGAGGATGGCCTGGTGTCAAGAAGGGCAGCAAAGAAGACACTTCTCTCCAGGAAAAACATCAGGGACAGACTGATATTCTGTAAAAGGTACAGGGATTGGACTGCTGAGGACTGGGGTAAAGTAATTTCCTTTGATGAATCCCCTTTCCGATTGTTTGGGGCATCCGTAAAAAAGCTTGTCCTGAGAAGACAAGGTGAGCGCTACCATCAGTCCTGTGTCATGCCAACAGTAAAGCATCCTGAGACCATTCATGTGTGGGTTGCTTCTCAGCCAAGGGAGTGGGCTCACTCACAATGTTTCCTAAGAACACAGCCATGAATAAAGAATGGTACCAACACATCCTCCGAGAGCAACTTTCTCCCAACCATCCTGGAACAGTTTGGTGACCAACAATGCCTTTTCCAGCATGATGGAGCACCTTGCCATAAGGCAAAGTGATAAGTAAGTGGCTCGGGGAACAAAACATTGATATTTTGGGTCCATGGCCAGGAAAATCCAGAGACCTTAATCCCATTGAGAACTTGTGGTCAATCCTCAAACAAAAACCCACAAGTTCTGACAAACTCCAAGCACTGATTATGCAAGAATTGGCTGCCATCAGTCAGGATGTGGCCCAGAAGTTAATTGACAGCATGCCGGGGCGGATTGCAAAGGTCTTGAAAAAGAAGGGTCAACACGGCAAATATTGACTCTTTGCATCATCAATGTAATTATCAATAAAAGCCTTTGACACTTATGAAATGCTTGTAATTATACTTCAGTATTCCATAGTAACATCTGACAAAAATATCTAAAGATACTGAAGCAGCAAACTTTGTGAAAATTAATATTTGTGTCATTCTCAAAACTTTTGGCCACGACTGTACTACTCCCTTCACAGAACAACACAAACTGGCTCTAACCAGAATAGAAAGATGAGTGGGAGACTCCGGTGCACAACTGAGCAAGAGGACAAGTACATTAGTGTCTAGTTTGAGAAACAGACGCCTCACAAGTCCTCAACTGGCAGCTTCATTAAATAGTATCAGCAAAACACCAGTCTCAATGTCAACAGTGAAGAGGCGACTCCGGGATGCTGTCCTTCTAGGCAGATTTGCAAAGAAAAAGCCACATCTCAGAATGGCCAATGAAAAGAAAAGATTAAGATTGGCAAAAGAACACAGACACTGGACTGAGGAACTCTGCCGAGAAGGCCAGTATCCCGGAGTCACCTCTTCACTGTCAGTCTGTTGAGCTGTAGCGTGTCCTGTCAGTCTGTTGAGCTGTAGCGTGTCCTGTCAGTCTGTTGAGCTGTAGCGTGTCCTGTCTGTCTGTTGAGCTGTAGCGTGTCCTGTCTGTCTGTTGAGCTGTAGCGTGTCCTGACTGTCTGTTGAGCTGTAGCGTGTCCTGTCAGTCTGTTGAGCTGTAGCGTGTCCTGTCAGTCTGTTGAGCTGTAGCGTGTCCTGACTGTCTGTTGAGCTGTAGCGTGTCCTGTCAGTCTGTTGAGCTGTAGCGTGTCCTGTCAGTCTGTTGAGCTGTAGCGTGTCCTGTCAGTTGAGCTGTAGCGTGTCCTGTCTGTCTGTTGAGCTGTAGCGTGTCCTGTCTGTCAGTTGAGCTGTAGCGAGTCCTGTCTGTCTGTTGAGCTGTAGCGTGTCCTGTCTGTCAGTTGAGCTGTAGCGAGTCCTGTCTGTCTGTTGAGCTGTAGCGTGTCCTGACTGTCTGTTGAGCTGTAGCGTGTCCTGTCAGTTGAGCTGTTTCGGCAGGTGGAGCAGACAACTCTCTTCACATTTCTCCTGTCTCTCCCTCTCTCTCTAAATCTCTTTAATCCAATATTTACTCGATGTTACATCTCTTCTTTCTCTCATCTTAGTTCTCCTTTCTCTCATCTTAGTTCTCCTTTCTCTCATCTTAGTTCTCCTTTCTCTCATCTTAGTTCTTCTTTCTCTCATCTTAGTTCTTCTTTCTCTCATCTTAGTTCTCCTTTCTCTCATCTTAGTTCTTCTTTCTCTCATCTTAGTTCTCCTTTCTCTCATCTTAGTTCTCCTTTCTCTCATCTTAGTTCTTCTTTCTCTCATCTTAGTTCTTCTTTCTCTCATCTTAGTTCTCCTTTCTCTCATCTTAGTTCTTCTTTCTCTCATCTTAGTTCTCCTTTCTCTCATCTTAGTTCTCCTTTCTCTCATCTTAGTTCTTCTTTCTCTCATCTTAGTTCTTCTTTCTCTCATCTTAGTTCTTCTTTCTCTCATCTTAGTTCTCCTTTCTCTCATCTTAGTTCTTCTTTCTCTCATCTTAGTTCTCCTTTCTCTCCAGAAGCAGTTTTGTTGCCAGGAAACTAGAGTCCTCTTTCATGTGGTCTGAATTATTTAGTTGATTGTTAAAGTTCTATCACTGTCCACACATGCACCCTGACCCCACTACCACACACAGCCTGCCGATGACCCCACGACCACACACACCCTGCCCCTAACCCCACATCCCTCTCTCTCTATCCCCAGGACGTCTTGATGATGGGGGGGGAATTGATCTCAGAGCCATATTACTGTCAGTTGGAGGCAGAGACGTGCAGAGTGTTCTCGGAGCAGTTGGGTCGTTTCTCTCTGGTGGGAGAATCTCTAAACATGTCCGCAGCTAAGCGTCTCCGTCTGGTGCTCTTCTCTGACGCATACTGCTCTACCCTAGAGTATAACATCAGAGTCTACTGCATGGATGATACACAAGATGTCTTCAAGGTAAGGAACCTAGATACACACCTTTAGAACCCCACAGAGGTGATGACACACCTTTAGAACCCCACAGA
>NC_060185.1:97919928-97923244 GCF_021184085.1 Oncorhynchus gorbuscha | reverse complement strand
TCTCCCTGTTCCTCTCTTCCTGTTCCACTCTTCCTGTTACTCTCTTCCTCTCCCTGTTCCTCTCTTCCTTTCCCTGTTCCTCTCCTCTTCTCCCTGTTCCTCTCGTCCTGTTCCTCTCTTCCTTTTCCACTCTCCCCGTTCCTCTCTTCCTGTTCCTCTCGTCCTCTCCCTGTTCCACTCTTCCTGTTCCTCTCTTCCTCTCCCTGTGCCTCTCTTCTTCTCCCTGTTCCTCTCTCCCTGTTCCTCTCTTCTTCTCCCTGTTCCTCTCTTCCTGTTCCACTCTTCCTGTTCCTCTCGTCCTCTCCCTGTTCCACTCTTCCTGTTCCTCTCTTCCTCTCCCTGTGCCTCTCTTCTTCTCCCTGTTCCTCTCTCCCTGTTCCTCTCTTCTTCTCCCTGTTCCTCTCTTCCTGTTCCACTCTTCCTGTTCCTCTCTTCCTGTTCATCTCGTCCTCTCCCTGTGCCTCTCTTCTTCTCCCTGTTCCACTCTTCCTGTTCCTCTCTTCCTGTTCCTCTCTTCCTGTTCATCTCTTCCTCTCCCTGTGCCTCTCTTCTTCTCCCTGTTCCTCTCTTCCTGTTCCACTCTTCCTCTCCCTGTTCCTCTCTTCTTCTCCCTGTTCCTCTCTTCCTGTTCCACTCTTCCTGTTCCTCTCTTCCTCTCCCTGTTCCTCTCTTCCTTTCCCTGTTCCTCTCTTCTTCTCCCTGTTCCTCTCGTCCTGTTCCTCTCTTCCTTTTCCACTCTCCCCGTTCCTCTCTTCCTGTTCCTCTCGTCCTCTCCCTGTTCCACTCTTCCTGTTCCTCTCTTCCTGTTCCTCTCTTCCTGTTCCTCTCTTCCTGTTCATCTCTTCTTCTCTGTGCCTCTCTTCTTCTCCCTGTTCCTCTCTTCCTGTTCCTCTTCCTCTCCCTGTTCTCTCTTCTTCTCCCTGTTCCTCTCTTCCTGTTCCACTCTTCCTGTTCCTCTCTTCCTCTCCTGTTCCTCTCTTCCTTTCCCTGTTCCTCTCTTCTTCTCCCTGTTCCTCTCTTTCTCTCCCTGTTCCTCTCTTCCTGTTCCTCTCATCCTGTTCCTCTTCCTCTCCCTGTTCCCTCTTCCTCTCTGTGTTCCCAGTGTAAGTCACCACCCCTAATCCCCTACACACCCAGATGAGGAGACACACACACACACACACACACAGAACACACCAAGCCGGCCACACACACACCAAGGGTTACACACTAATTTCATTTCCTTGTTCACAATGAACACACTTCAACCTGCCAGTTCCCCTCACTGCCTTTGATAAGCAAAAGACCCCCGTGGAATTGAGGTTAAAGCCTGCGAAAACAAGACTGAGGGAGAGAAAAATAAAGCGCCTCGCTTCTCCTCTCTGCTTCATTCAGACCCTCTCGTCTCACACGGAATTGAGCCTAATAATATTTGCTCTCTGTGTAAGGAACCTCTGTGATGTTTACACACATGGACGTGAGCGTACCAAACGGGAAAACACGCCTGAATATACACGTTCACACGCATATGAAAACACACTCACAGAGAGAGAGAGAGAGAGAGAGAGAGAGAGAGAGAGAGAGAGAGAGAGAGAGAGAGAGAGAGAGAGAGAGAGAGAGAGAGAGAGAGAGAGAGAGAGAGAGAGAGAGAGAGAGAGAGAGAGAGAGAGAGAGAGAGAGAGACAGAGAGAGAGAGAGAGAGAGAGAGAGAGAGAGAGAGAGAGAGAGAGAGAGAGAGAGAGAGACAGAGAGAGAGAGAGAGAGAGAGAGAGAGAGAGAGAGAGAGCAGAGAGAGAGAGAGAGAGAGACAGAGAGAGAGAGAGAGAGAGAGAGAGAGAGAGAGAGAGAGAGAGAGAGAGAGAGAGAGAGAGAGAGAGACAGAGAGAGAGAGACAGAGAGAGAGAGAGAGAGAGAGAGAGAGAGAGAGAGAGAGAGACAGAGAGAGAGAGAGAGAGAGAGAGAGAGAGAGAGAGAGAGAGAGAGAGACAGAGAGAGAGAGAGACAGAGAGAGAGAGAGACAGAGAGAGAGAGAGAGAGAGAGAGAGAGAGAGAGAGAGAGAGAGAGAGAGAGAGAGAGAGAGAGAGAGAGAGAGAGAGAGAGAGAGAGAGAGAGTGAGAGAGAGAGAGAGAGAGAGAGAGAGAGAGAGAGAGAGAGAGAGAGAGAGAGAGAGAGAGAGAGAGGGAGAGAGAGAGAGAGAGAGAGAGAGAGAGAGAGAGAGAGAGAGAGAGAGAGAGAGAGAGAGAGAGAGAGAGAGAACATGATGGATGCAGAGCAGTGGTCATACTAACACACATACTAGACAGTAGTACCTGTACATATTACCATAGAGACAGTAGTATCTGTAAATATTACCATAGAGACAGTAGTATCTGTAACTATTACCATAGAGACAGTAGTATCTGTAACTATTACCATAGAGACAGTAGTATCTGTAACTATTACCATAGAGACAGTGGTATCTGTACATATTACCATAGAGACAGTAGTATCTGTAAATATTACCATAGAGACAGTAGTATCTGTAAATATTACCATAGAGACAGTAGTATCTGTAAATATTACCATAGAGACAGTGGTATCTGTAAATATTACCATAGAGACAGTAGTATCTGTAAATATTACCATAGAGACAGTAGTATCTGTACATATTACCATAGAGACAGTAGTATGTGTGTTAGTATGACCACTGCTCTGCATCCATCATGTTCCCACTACCAGTCTGCCATCCCTATTGATGCTCTGATAAAAGGAGCAGCCAACAAGTACCAGGAGTCTGGATGCTCTCATCCTGCTTCCTGTCTCTGAGCCAATCAGATGGGTTATTCACACATAGATGTTCCCCATTTAGATGTGTGAAAGACCAGAGAACTCTCTCTCTCTCTCTCTCTCTCTCTCTCTCTCTCTCTCTCTCTCTGTCTCTCTCTCTCTCTCTCTCTCTCTCTCTCTCTCTCTCTCTCTCTCTCTCTCTCTCTCTCTCTGTCTCTCTCTCTCTCTCTCTCTCTCTCTCTCTCTCTCTCTCTCTCTCTCTCTCTCTCTCTCTCTCTCTCTCTCTCTCTCTCTCTCTCTGTCTCTCTCTCTCTCTGTCTCTCTCTCTCTCTCTCTCTCTCTCTCTCTGTCTCTCTCTCTTTTTCTCTGTCTCTCTGTCTCTCTCTCTGTCTCTCTCTGTCTCTCCCTCTCTCTGTCTCTCTCTGTCTCTCTCTGTCTCTCTCTCTGTCTCTCTCTCTCTCTCTGTCTCTCTCTCTGTCTCTGTCTCTCTCCCTGTCTCTCTCTCTCTCTCCCTGTCTCTCTCTCTCTCTCTCTCTCTCTCTCTCTCTCTCTCTCTCTCTCTCTCTCTCT
>NC_060185.1:97913631-97919828 GCF_021184085.1 Oncorhynchus gorbuscha | reverse complement strand
TGTTCCTCTCTTCCCCTGTTCCACTCTTCCTGTTCCTCTCTCCCTGTTCCTCTCTTCCTGTTCCACTCCTTCCCTGTTCCTCTCTCTTCCCTGTTCCTCTCTTCCTGTTCCACTCTTCCTGTTCCTCTCTCCCTGTTCCACTCTTCCTGTTCCTCTCTTCCTGTTCCTCTCTCCCTGTTCCACTCTTCCTGTTCCTCTCTTCCTGTTCCTCTCTTCCTGTTCCTCTCTTCCTGTTCATCTCTTCCTCTCCCTGTGCCTCTCTTCCTCTCCCTAGGCTCCTCTCTTCTTCTCCCTGTTCTTCTTCTGTTCCACTCTTCCTGTTCCTCTCTCTCCCTGTTCCACTCTTCCTGTTCCTCTCTTCCTGTTCCTCTCTCCCTGTTCCACTCTTCCTGTTCCTCTCTTCCTGTTCCTCTCTCCCTGTTCCACTCTTCCTGTTCCTCTCTCCCTGTTCCACTCTTCCTGTTCCTCTCTTCCTGTTCCTCTCTCCCTGTTCCACTCTTCCTGTTCCTCTCTTCCTGTTCCTCTCCCTGTTCCACTTCCTGTTCTCTCTTCCTGTTCCTCTCCCTGTTCCCTCTTTCCTGTTTCTCTCTCCCTGTTCCACTCTTCCTGTTCCTCTCTTCCTGTTCCTCTCTCCCTGTTCCACTCTTCCTGTTCCTCTCTTCCTGTTCCTCTCTTCCTGTTCCTCTCTTCCTGTTCATCTCTTCCTCTCCCTGTGCCTCTCTTCTTCTCCCTGTTCCTCTCTTCCTGTTCCACTCTTCCTCTCCCTGTTCCTCTCTTCTTCTCCCTGTTCCTCTCTTCCTGTTCCACTCTTCCTGTTCCTCTCTTCCTCTCCCTGTTCCTCTCTTCCTTTCCCTGTTCCTCTCTTCTTCTCCCTGTTCTCTCTTTCTTTCCCTGTTCCTCTCTTCCTGTTCCTCTCATCCTGTTCCACTCTTCTCTCCCTGTTCCAGACTCTTCCTCTGTGTTCCCAGTGTAGAGTCACCACCCTAATCCCCCTACACACACAGATGAAGACACACACACACACACACAAGAACACACCAAGCCGGCCACACACACACCAAGGGTTTGCACACTAATTTCATTTCCTTGTTCACAATGAACACACTTCAACCTGCTAGTTCCCCTCACTGCCTTTGATAAGCAAAGACCCCGTGAATTGAGGTTAAAGCCTGCGAAAACAAGACTGAGGGAGAAAAAATAAAGCGCCTCGCTTCTCCTCTCTGCTTCATTCAGACCCTCTCGTCTCACACGGAATTGAGCCCAAATAATATTTGCTCTCTGTGGGAACCTCTGTGATGTTTACACACATGGACGTGAGCGTACCAAACAGGAAACACACACGTTCACACGCATACACATATGAAAACACACTCACAGAGAGAGAGAGAGAGAGAGAGAGAGAGAGAGAGAGAGAGAGAGAGAGAGAGAGAGAGACAGAGAGAGAGAGAGAGAGAGAGAGGAGAGAGAGAGAGGCAGAGAGAGAGAGAGGAGAGAGAGAGAGAGAGAGAGAGAGAGAGAGAGAGAGAGAGAGAGAGAGAGAGAGAGAGAGAGAGAGACAGAGAGAGAGGAGAGAGAAGAGAGAGAGAGAGAGAGAGAGAGAGAGTTCTCTGGTCTTTCACACATCTAAATGGGGAACATCTATGTGAATAACCCATCTGATTGGCTCAGAGACAGGAAGCAGGATGAGAGCATCCAGACTCCTGGTACTTGTTGGCTGCTCCTTTTATCAGAGCATCAATAGGGATGGCAGACTGGTAGTGGGAACATGATGGATGCAGAGCAGTGGTCATACTAACACACATACTACTGTCTCTATGGTAATATGTACAGATACTACTGTCTCTATGGTAATATTTACAGATACTACTGTCTCTATGGTAATAGTTACAGATTCTACTGTCTCTATGGTAATATGTACAGATACTACTGTCTCTATGGTAATATGTACAGATACTACTGTCTCTATGGTAATATTACAGATACCACTGTCTCTATGGTAATATGTACAGATACTACTGTCTCTATGGTAATATGTACAGATACTACTGTCTCTATAAGTAATGTTACAGATACCACTGTCTCTATGGTAATATGTACAGATACTACTGTCTCTATGGTAATAGTTACAGATACTACTGTCTCTATGGTAATATTTACAGATACTACTGTCTCTATGGTAATATGTACAGATACTACTGTCTCTATGGTAATATTTACAGATACCACTGTCTCTATGGTAATATTTACAGATACTACTGTCTCTATGGTAATATTTACAGAGATACCACTGTCTCTATGGTAATATTTACAGATACTACTGTCTCTATGGTAATATTTACAGATACTACTGTCTCTATGGTAATATTTACAGATACTACTGTCTCTATGGTAATAGTTACAGATACTACTGTCTCTATGGTAATAGTTACAGATACTACTGTCTCTATGGTAATAGTTACCAGATACTACTGTCTCTATGGTAATATTTACAGATACTACTGTCTCTATGGTAATATGTACAGGTACTACTGTCTCTATGGTAATATGTACAGGTACTACTGTCTCTATGGTAATAGTTACACATACCACTGTCTCTGTAATATTTACAGATACCACTGTCTCTATGGTAATATGTACAGATACTACTGTCTCTGTTAATATTTACAGATACCACAGTCTCTATGGTAATATTTACAGATACCACTGTCTCATAGTATATTACAGATACCACTGTCTCTATGGTAATATTTACAGATACCACAGTCTCTATGGTAATATTTACAGATACCACTGTCTCTATGGTAATATTTACAGATACTACTGTCTATATGGTAATAGTTACAGATTCTACTGTCTCTATGGTAATAGTTACAGATACCACAGTCTCTATGGTAATATTTACAGATACTACTGTCTTTATGGAAATAGTTACAGATACTACTGTCTCTATGGTAATAGTTACAGATACCACTGTCTCTATGGTAATAGTTACAGATACTACTGTCTTTATGGAAATAGTTACAGATACTACTGTCTCTATGGTAATATTTACAGATACTACTGTCTCTATGGTAATAGTTACAGATTCTACTGTCTCTATGGTAATATGTACAGATACTACTGTCTCTATGGTAATATTTACAGATACTACTGTCTCTATGGTAATAGTTACAGATACTACTGTCTCTATGGTAATATTTACAGATACTACTGTCTCTATGGTAATATTTACAGATACTACTGTCTCTATGGTAATAGTTGCAGATTCTACTGTCTCTATGGTAATATGTACAGATACTACTGTCTTTATGGTAATAGTTACGATACTACTGTCTCCATAGTAATAGCTACAGATACTACTGTCTCCATGGTAATAGTCACAGATTCTACTCTCTCTGTGGTGATGGTTACAGGCTTACTGTGTGTGTGTGTGTGTGTGTGTGTGTGTGTGTGTGTGTGTGTGTGTGTGTGTGTGTGTGTGTGTGTGTGTGTGTGTGTGTGTGTGTGTGTGTGTGTGTGTGTGTGTGTGTGTGTTGGGTGTGTGTGTGTGTGTGTGTGTGTGTGTGTGTGTGTGTGTGTGTGTGTGTGTGTGTGTGTGTGTGTGTGTGTGTGTGTGTGTGTGTGTGTGTGTGTGTGTGTGTGTGTGTGTGAGTTGGCCTGGCGGTTGAGGCATTGTGACAGTAACCGAAAGATCCCCGATTGAATCCCCGAGCCGACTAGGTGAAAAAATCTGTCTGTGCCCTTGAGCAAGCCACTTTCCCCCAGTTGCTCCTGTTAGTTGGTTTGGATAAGAGCTTCTGCTAAATGAGGTCCCTGACTGACTGCTGAATTAGTGGAGCGAGGTCATTCCCCTATATGTGCATATTTCCACTAAGGTTTAGGGTTTGAGCTCTGAGCAGATTTTGATATGAGATACATTTTGCGTCCCAAATGGCAACCAACCTATATATTGAACCTATGGGCCCTGTGCAAAAGTAGTGCACTATCTAGGGAATAGGGTTCTATAGGCTCCTGTGCAAAAAGTAGTGCACTATCTAGGGTTCTAGGCTCCTGATAAAAGTAGTACTATCTGGGGAATAGGTTCCATATAGGGTCCTGATAAAAAAGTAGTGCACTATCTAGGGAATAGGGTTCTATAGGCTCTGATAAAAAGTAGTGCACTATCTAGGAATAAGGTTCTATAGGGCCCTGTGCAAAAATAGTGCACTATCTAGGGAATAGGGTTCTATAGGCTCCTGATAAAAAAGTAGTGCTATCTGAGAATAGGGTTCTATAGGCTCCTGATAAAAAGTAGTACTATCTAGGGAATGAGGGTTCTATAGGGTCCTGATAAAAAGTAATTGCACTATCTGAGAATGTTCTATAGGGCCCTGTGAAAAAGTAGTGCACTATCTGAGAATAAGGGTTCTATAGGGCCCTATTGCAAAAATAGTGCACTATCTAGAGAATAGGGTTCTATGAGGCCTGTGCAAAAGTAATGCACTATCTGGAATAGGGTTCTATAGGGCCTGTGCAAAAAAGTAGTGCACTATCTAGGGAATAGGGTTCTATAGGGCCTGTGCAAAAAATAGTGCACTATCTAGGAATAATAGGGTTCTATAGGGTCCTGATAAAAGTAGTGCACTATCAGAATATCCTGGTTCTATAGGCTCTGATAAAAAAGTAGTGCACTATCCCCAGGAATAAGGGTTCTATAGGGTCCTGATAAAAAGTAGTGTACTATCTAGGGAATAGGGTTCTATAGGGTCCTGATAAAAAGTAGTGCACTATCTAGGGAATAAGGTTCTATAGGGTCCTGATAAAAAGTAGTGCACTATCTAGGGAATAGGGTTCTATAGGGTCCTGATAAAAGTAGTGCACTATCTAGGGAATAGGGTTCTATAGGGTCCTGATAAAAAGTAGTGCACTATCTAGGGAATAGGGTTCTATAGGGTCCTGATAAAAAGTAGTGCACTATCTAGGGAATAGGGTTCTATAGGGTCCTGATAAAAGTAGTGCACTATCTAGGGAATAGGGTTCTATAGGGTCCTGATAAAGTAGTGCACTATCTAGGGAATAGGGTTCTATAGGGTCCTGATTAAAAGTAGTGCACTATCTAGGGAATAGGGTTCTATAGGGTCCTGATAAAAGTAGTGCTCTATCTAGGGAATAGGGTTCTATAGGGTCCTGATAAAGTAGTTCACTATCTAGGAATGGGGTTCTAGTCAAAAGTAGTGCACTATTTTGAAAGGCAGGATATGACTATAGAAGTCAGTAGGATTTAGCAATGTGAAGCAACTGAATTTAAATCCATATTGACATAGCCTTAGCAACACGTCCAGTCACGCTTGTTTCTCTCTCTGCTCTCTTCTGTCTCTCTCTCTCTCTCTCTGTCTCTCTCTCTCTCTCTCTCTCTCTCTCTCTCTCTCTCTCTCTCTCTCTCTCTTGTCTCTCTCTCTCTCTCTCTCTCTCTCTCTCTGCTCTCTCTCTCTCTCTTCTGTCTCTCTCTCTCTCTCTTTTGTCTCTCTCTCTCTTCTCTCTGTCTCTCTGTCTCTCTCTGTCTCTCTCTGTCTCTCCTCTCTCTGTCTCTCTCTGTCTCTCTCTCTCTCTCTCTCTGCTCTCTCTCTCTCTCTCTCTCTCTGTCTCTCTCTCTCTCTCTCTCTCTCTCTCTCTCTCTCTCTCTCTCTCTCTCTCTCTCTCTCTCTCTCTCTCTCTCTCTGTCTCTCTCTGTCTCTTCTCTCTCTCTCTGCTCCTCTCTGTCTCTCTCTCTCTCTCTCTCTCTCTCTCTCTCTCTCTCTCTCTGTCTCTCTCTCTCTCTCTCTCTCTCTCTCTCTCTCTCTCTGTCTCTCTCTCTGTCTCTCTCTCTCTGTCTCTCTCTCTCTCTCTCTCTCTCTCTCTCTCTCTCTCTCTCTCTCTCTGTCTCTCTCTCTCTCTCTCTCTCTGTCTCTCTCTCTTTCTCTGTCTCTCTCTCTCTCTCTCTCTCTCTCTCTGCTCTCTCTCTCTCTGTCTCTCTCTGTCTCTCTGTCTCTCTCTCTGTCTCTCTCTGTCTCTCTCTCTCTCTCTGTCTCTCTCTCTCTGTCTCTCTCTCTCTCTCTGTCTCTCTCTGTCTCTCTCTGTCTCTCTCTCTGTTCTCTGTCTCTCTCCGTCTCTCTCTCTCTCTCTCTGTCTCTCTCTCTCTCTCTCTGTCTCTCTCTCTCTCTCTCTCTCTCTCTCTCTCT
>NC_060185.1:97903459-97913531 GCF_021184085.1 Oncorhynchus gorbuscha | reverse complement strand
ACACCTTTAGAACCCCACAGAGGTGATGACACACCTTTAGAACCCCACAGAGGTGATGACACACCTTTAGAACCCCACAGAGGTGATGACACACCTTTAGAACCCCACAGAGGTGATGACACACCTTTAGAACCCCATAGAGGTGTTGTTTAAAACACACACCTTTAGAACCCCACAGAGGTGATGACACACCTTTAGAACCCCACAGAGGTGATGACACACCTTTAGAACCCCACAGAGGTGATGACACACCTTTAGAACCACACAGAGGTGATGACACACCTTTAGAACCCCATAGAGGTGTTGTTTAAAACACACACCTTTAGAACCCCACAGAGGTGATGACACACCTTTAGAACCCCACAGAGGTGTTGTTTCAAACACACACCTTTAGAACCACACAGAGGTGATGACACACCTTTAGAACCCCACAGAGGTGTTGTTTCAAACACACACCTTTAGAACCCCACAGAGGTGTGGTTTAATCCACACACCTTTAGAACCACACATCCTGTCTATTAAAGGCTGATTATACATCCTGCCTGAAATGTGCCTCCCGGACACTCGAGCTACCTAGTGTGTGTGTGTGTGTGTGTGTGTGTGTGTGTGTGTGTGTGTGTGTGTGTGTGTGTGTGTGTGTGTGTGTGTGTGTGTGTGTGTGTGTGTGTGTGTGTGTGTGTGTGTGTGTGTGTGTGTGTGTGTGTGTGTGAGCGCACCTAACTTAAATGATCACCCCCTATGGGCTCTTGTCGAAAGTGGTGCACTATATAGGGAATATGGAGGCGTTTGGGAAGGGCCAATATGTGTTCTGAGTGGTTAATGTATCTGCTAAAGAAATGTCTCGCTGTGTAACGACTGATAGAGCTGTGTGATATCGAGATTACCAAACAGCAGGACTTAGTGTTAAATCAACCTGTAAAAACGACAACTCCATAGAGAGGCTGTGGGTTACCACAGGAACAGGAACAGGAAGAGGAGACTGAGTGGCTAATGCACTCTGGGGCCAGGGGAGAGACGGGGAAATAAGAGGAGAGGAGGGGAGAGGAGAATACAGGAGGAGAGGAGGGAGAGGAGAATACAGGAGGAGAGGAGGGGAGAGGAGAATACAGGAGGAGAGGAGAGGAGGGGAGAGGAGAATACAGGAGGAGAGGAGGGGAGAGGAGAATACAGGAGGAGAGGAGGAGAGGGGAGAGGAGAATACAGGAGGAGAGGAGGGAGAGGAGAATACAGGAGGAGAGGAGGGGAGAGGAGAATACAGGAGGAGAGGAGGGGAGAGGAGAATACAGGAGGAGAGGAGGGGAGAGGAGAATACAGGAGGAGAGGAGGGGGAGAGGAGAATACAGGAGGAGAGGAGGGGAGAGGAGAATACAGGAGGAGAGGAGGGAGAGGAGAATACAGGAGGGAGAGGAGGGGAGAGGAGAATACAGGAGGAGAGGAGGGGAGAGGAGAATACAGGAGGAGAGGAGGGGAGAGGAGAATACAGGAGGAGGGGAGGGGAGAGGAGAATACAGGAGGAGAGGAGGAGGGAGAGGAGAATACAGGAGGAGAGGAGGGGAGAGGAGGGCATAGGAGGAGAGGAGGGGAGAGGAGAATACAGGAGGAGAGGAGGGCATAGGAGGAGAGGAGGGGAGAGGAGAATACAGGAGGAGAGGAGGGAGAGGAGAATACAGGAGGAGAGGAGGGCATAGGAGGAGAGGAGGGGAGAGGAGAATACAGGAGGAGAGGAGGGAGAGGAGAATACAGAGGAGGAGAGGAGGGGAGAGGAGAATACAGGAGGAGAGGAGGGGAGAGGAGAATACAGGAGGAGAGGAGGGAGAGGAGGGCATAGGAGGAGAGGAGGGGAGAGGAGAATACAGGAGGAGAGGAGGGGAGGGAGGAGAATACAGGAGGAGAGGAGGGGAGAGGAGAATACAGGAGGAGAGGAGGGAGAGGAGAATAAAGGAGGAGAGGAGGGCATAGGAGGAGAGGAGGGGAGAGGAGAATACAGGAGGAGAGGAGGGGGAGAGGAGAATACAGGAGGAGAGGAGGAGGGGAGAGGAGAATACAGGAGGAGAGGAGGGGAGAGGAGAATACAGGAGGAGAGGAGGGAGAGGAGAATAAAGGAGGAGAGGAGGGCATAGGAGGAGAGGAGGGGAGAGGAGAATACAGGAGGGAGGAGAGGGAGGAGGAGAGGAGAATACAGGAGGAGAGGAGGGGAGAGGAGAATACAGGAGGAGAGGAGGGAGAGGAGAATACAGGAGGAGAGGAGGGGAGAGGAGAATACAGGAGGAGAGGAGGGGAGAGGAGGAGAGGAGGGGAGAGGAGAATACAGGAGGAGAGGAGGGCATAGGAGGAGAGGAGGGGAGAGGAGAATACAGGAGGAGAGGAGGGGAGAGGAGAATACAGGAGGAGAGGAGGGGGGGAGAATACAGGAGAATACAGGAGGAGAGGAGGGGAGAGGAGAATAAAGGAGGAGAGGAGGGCATAGGAGGAGAGGAGGGAGAGGAGAATACAGGAGGAGAGGGAGGGGAGAGGAGAATACAGGAGGAGAGGAGGGGAGAGGAGAATACAGGAGGGAGAGGAGGGGAGAGGAGAATACAGGAGGAGAGGAGGGGAGAGGAGAATACAGGAGGAGAGGAGGGGAGAGGAGAATACAGGAGGAGAGGAGGGGAGAGGAGGAGAGGGAGGGGAGAGGAGAATACAGGGAGGAGGGGAGGGAGAGGAGGAGAGGAGGGGAGAGGAGAATACAGGAGGAGAGGAGGGGAGAGGAGGAGAGGAGGGGAGAGGAGGGGAGAGGAGGACAGGAGGAGAGGAGGGCATAGGAGGAGAGGAGGGGAGAGGAGAATACAGGAGGAGAGGAGGGGAGAGGAGAATAAAGGAGGAGAGGAGGGGAGAGGAGAATACAGGAGGAGAGGAGGGGAGAGGAGAATACAGGAGGAGAGGAGGGGAGAGGATAAGAGAGGAGGAGAGCAGGGGAGAGGATAAGAGAGGAGGAGAGGAGGAGGAGAGGAGAAGAGAGGAGGAGAGGAGGAGAGGAGAAGAGAAGGGGAGAGGATAAGAGAGAGGAGAGGAGAAGACAGGAGGGGAGAGGAGAAGAGGGGAGGAGAGGAGAAGGGGAGAGGAGAGGAGGGGAGAGGAGAAGAGAGGAGGAGAGGAGGAGAAGAGAGGGGGGAGAGGAGAAGAGAGAAGAGAGGAGGGGGAGACGGAAAGTAGGAGAAGAGGGGAGGGGGAGATGAGTAGGGGAGCGAGGGAGGAGAAGAGGGGAAAATAGGAGAGGAGGGGAGCGAGGAGATGAGGGAGAGGGGAGAGAGGAGGTGAGAGGAGGGGGGAAGGAGAAGAGAGGGGGAGTATGGGAGGGGAGAGGAGAGGAGAAGAGGGGAGAGGGGGGAAGGAGAAGAGAGGGGAGAGAGTGGAGGAGAGGAGTGGAGAGGGGGAAAGAGGAGAGTGTATTTTGCAAATGTATTAAAAATAAAAACATAAATACCTTATTTACATAAGTATTCAGACCCTTTGCTATGAAATTGAGCTCAGGTGCATCCTGCTTCCATTCATAATCCTTGAGATGTTTCAACAATTTGATTGAAGTCCACTTGTGGTATTTTCAAATGATTGGACATGATTTGGAAAGGTCTATTTAAGGACACAAAGTTGACAGTGTATGTCAGATCAAAACTAAGGCATGAGATCAAAGTAATTGTCCGTAGAGCTGCGAGACAGGATTGTGTTGAGACATAGATCTGCGGAAGGGTACCAAAACACGTCTGCAGCATCGAATGTCCCCAAGAACACAATGACCTCCATCCTTCTTAAATGAAAGAAGTTTGGAAACACCAAGACTCTTCCTAGAGCTGGCCGCCTGGCCAAACTGAGCAAACGGGGGAGAAGGGCCTTAGTCAGGGAGGTGACCAAGAACCTGATGGTCACTCGGACAGAGCTCTAGCGTTCCTCTGTGGAGATGGGAGAGCCTTCCAGAAAGACAACCATTTCTGCAGCACTCCATCAATCAGGCCTTTATGGTGGTCAGACAGAAGAAACTCCTCAGTAAAAGGCACATGACAGCCCGCTTGGAGTTTGCCAAAAGACACCTAAAGACTCTCAGACCATTAGAAACCAGATCCTCTGGTCTGATGAAACCAAGATTCAGTAGAACACCTGATAAAGAAAATGATAATCTCACGATCTAGGAACTCAGAGTATGAATCTCAGAGCAATATAGCACCACCAGGTGCAAAAACTCGACTTTGCGGCCCACTTTTTGGAATTGATCCACTCGATTTCGTCCCAACGCAATATCGACATCGAACACGTCACCCTCCCTAGGAGAGGGGGTGACCTCAACCATTTTTTGTTGAAATGAGTGGCTGCCTGGATCTTTAATTAAAGACCCTTGCTCCATTCGGTCTCAACGTAGACTTTGATCTGAAGCCATTCTTGTGATTATTTTTATTTTGCTATTCATTGTAAATGTGTGTAGGTCTATGTAGCCATATTGTATCTATGATCGTGTGCTATTCATTGTAAATGTGTGTAGGTCTATTGTATTTACATTTACATTTAAGTCATTTAGCAGACGCTCTTATCCAGAGCGACTTACAAATTGGTGCATCTTATGACATCCAGTGGAACAGCCACTTGTGCAATTCTAAATATTTTAAGGGGGGAGGGGGGTGAGAAGGATTACTTTTCCTATTAAGTATTCCTTAAAGATCAGGTGTCTCCGGAAGGTGGTGATTGACTCCGCTGGTCTAGGGAGTTTGTTATTGGGGAGCCAGCAGCGAACAGTTTTGATGAGCGGGAACTGTATCGAGCATGATAGTGCCCTTATTTGGGTGTAGGGCCTGATCAGAGCCTGCTATGCCGTTCCCCTCATTGCAAGCACCATGGTCTTGTAGCGGTCTTCAACTTAACCAGTGGAGAGCGGAGGAGCGGGGTGACGTGTGGGAAGGTTGAACACTAGACGGGCTGCGGCGTTCTGGATGAGTTGTAGGGGTTTAATGGCACAGGCAGGGAGCCCAGCCAACAGGAGCTGCAGATCCAGACGGGAGATGACAAACCTGCGCCGCTTCCTGTATCTATGATCGTGTGCTATTCATTTATTTATTCATGTTTTTATACGTTCTATTTATATCTGAGAATGAACCAATGATATCAGGCCACACCCAGCCATGGCTACAGACACCTGTGTGTGTCCTTTGACACGATATAAAGTAGTGACCCACAATGTTTGTCATTATACCCAGATGAAGACAGCTTGTCTGTCCAAACGTTGGATTTTTAGGTTATTCAATTATTGCATCTGAGCTCCTAGAGTGTGCGGCTCTCCTTTTCTTCTTCAAGTGAATGGTGTGCAAAGACTCTGGGCTGTAATCGCTGCCAAAGGTGCTTCAACAAAGTACTGAGTAAAGGCTCTGAGTACTTATGGAAATGTGATATTTCATTTTTTCAACTTTTAAATATACCTTTGCAAAAATTCAACAAAAATTGTTTTTGCTTTGTCAATATGGGGTATTGTGATGTCATTACGGGGGTATTGTGATGTCATTATGGGTATTGTGATGTCATTATGGGGTATTGTGATGTCAATATGGGGTATTGTGATGTCAATATGGGGTATTGTGATGTCATTATGGGGTATTGTGATGTCATTATGGGGTATTGTGATGTCATTATGGGGTATTGTGATGTCATTATGGGGTATTGTGATGTCATTATGGGGTATTGTGATGTCATTAGCTCAGTTCAGGTTCAAAATCAAATCAAATATTAGTGCATCATATCTCAAAGTGTTGTACAGAAACCCAGCCTAAAACCCCAAACAGCAAGCAATCAGGTGTAGAAGCACAGTGGCTAGGGAAAACTCCCTTGAAAGGCTAGGAAGAAACCGAGAGAGGAACCAGTGTGGGGTGGCCAGTCCTCTTCTGGCTGTGCCGGGTGGAGTATCAGAACATGACCAAATGTTCAAATCATAAATGACCAGATTTATAATATAAGGCAGAACCTGAAACTGGAGCGTACATCAGCTGATATCTCAAAGTGTTGTACAGAAACCCAGCCTAAACCCCAAGACAGCAAGCAATGACCAGCAGGTGAATAATAGAAGCACAGGAAACTGGAGCAGCAGCATGGCCAGGTGGACTGGGGAAGCAAAAGTCATCATGTCAGGTAGTCCTGGGGCAAAGGTCCTCAGAGAAGAAAGAAAGAGAGGAACCAGGCATATGTGGGGTGGCCAGTCCTCTTCTGGCTGTGCCGGGTGGAGATTATAACAGAACATGGCCAAGATGTTCAAATGTTCATAAATTACCAGCATGGTCGAATAATAATAATAAGGCAGAACAGTTGAAACTGGAGCAGCAGCACAGCCAGGTGGACTGGGGACAGCAAGGAGTCATCGTGTCAGATAGTCCTGGGGCATGTTGCCTGTAATCCATGGCTTCTGGTTGGGATATGTTCTTGCGGTCACTTTGGGGATGCCGTCATCGATTCACTTATTAATGAAACCTGTAACTTATATGGTTAATTCCTCAATGCCATCAGATGAATCCCTGAACATATTCCAGTCTGTGCAAACAAAATAGTCCCGTAGCTTAGCAACCGCTTCATCGGACCACTTCTGTATTGAGCGTGTCACTTCCTGTTTGAGGTTTTGTATGCAAGCAGGAATCAGGAGGATGAAGTTTTGTCCGATTTGCCAAATGGAATGCATCACTGTGTGTGGAGTAAAGGTGATCTAGAGTTGTTTTGCCTCTTGTTGCACAGTTGACATGCTTGTGGATATTCTGTAAGACGGATTTCAGTTTTTCTGCATTAAAATCACTGGCCACTAGGAGTGCCTCCTTTGTGTGAGTATTTTCTTGTTTGCTTATGGCAGAACACAGCTCATTGCTAGGATATTCCAGTTCTTCAGGTCCCGTTGATAGGATAGTCTTCAGCGGAGCTCGTCCAGTTTATTCTCCAGTGACTGTACATTATCCAAAAGAACAGAGGGTAGAGGGGGTTTATTTACTCCCCTCTGTAGTTTCATCAGGGCTCCAGCACGTCAGCCTCTATTTCTCCTCCATAGTTTCATCAGGGCTCCAGCACGTCAGCCTCTATTTCACCGTCTCTTTCTCTTCCAAGTGTCGGGGATTAGGGCGTGGTCTGGGGATTAGGGTGTGGTCCGGGGATTAGGGCGTGGTCTGGGGATTAGGGGGTGGTCCGGGGATTAGGGCGTGGTCCGGGGATTGGGGCGTGGTCTGGGGATTAGGGGGTGGTCTGGGGATTAGGGGGTGGTCCGGGGATTAGGGCGTGGTCAGGGGATTAGGGGGTGGTCCGGGGATTAGGGCCTGGTCCGGGGATTAGGGCGTGGTCCGGGGATTGGGGCGTGGTCTGGGGATTAGGGCTTGGTCCGGGGTCACTGTTCTGATCTCCAGAAGCTATTTTTGGTCATAGGAAACAATGGAGGAAACATTATGATCAGCGGGAAAAAAAAAATAGGTCAGGAGCAAAACTATGGAGGAGAGGAGGAGAGGAGAGGAGAGGAGAGGGAGAGGAGAGGAGAGGAGAGGAGAGAAGGAGAGGAGAGGAGAGGAGAGGAGAGGAGAGGAGAGGAGAGGAGAGGAGAGGAGAGGGAAAGGAGAGGAGAGGGAAAGGAGAGGAGAGGGAGGGAGAGGAGAGGAGGAGAGGAGAGGGAGGAGAGGGAGAGGAGAGGAGAGGAGAGGAGAGGAGAGGGAGAGGAAAGGAGAGGAGAGGAGAGGAGAGGGAGAGGGAAAGGAGAGGAAAGGAGAGGAGAGGAGAGGAGAGGAGAGGAGAGAGGAGAGGAGAGGAGAGGAGAGGAGAGGAGAGGAAAGGAGAGGAGAGGAGAGGAGAGGAGAGGGAAAGGAGAGGAGGAGGAGGGAAAGGAGAGGAGAGGAGAGGAGAGGGAAAGGAGAGAGGAGAGGAGAGGGAGAGGAGGGAGAGGAGAGGAGAGGAGGAGAGGAGAGGGAAGAGGGAGAGGAGAGGGAAAGGAGAGGAGAGGAGAGGAGAGGAGAGGAGAGGAAAGGAGAGGAGAGGGAAAGGAGAGGAGAGGAGAGGAAAGGAGAGAAAGGAGAGGAGAGGAGAGGAAAGGAGAGGGAGAGGAGAGGAGAGGAAAGGAGAGGAGAGGGAGGGAGAGGAGAGGAGAGGAGAGAGGAGGGAGAGGAAATGGGAGGAGAGGAAATGGGAGGAGAGGTAATGGAGGGAGAGGAGAGGAGAGGAAATGAAGAGGGAGGAGAGAGAAGAGGAAATTGATGGAGAGGAGAGGAAAGTAGACGAGAGGATAGGAGAGGAGAGGAGAGGAAAGGAGAGGAGAGGAGAGGAGAGGAGAGGGAGAGAGGAGAGGAGAGGGAGGAGAGGAGAGGAGAGGGAGAGAGGAGAGGAGAGAAAGGAGAGGAGAGGGAAAGGAGAGGAGAGAGGAGAGGAGAGGAAAGGAGAGGAGGGAAAGGGAGAGGAGAGGAGAGGAAATGGGAGGAGAGGTAATGGAGGAGAGGAGAGGAAATGAAGAGGAGAGGAGAGGAGAGGAAATGAAGAGAGGGAGGAGAGGAGAGGAAATGGATGGAGAGGAGAGGAAAGTAGACGAGAGGATAGGGGAGGGGAGGAGAGGGGAGAGGAGGGGAGAGGAGAGGAGAGGAGAGGAGAGGGAGAGGAGAGGAGAGGAGAGGAGAGGAGAGGAGAGGAGAGGAGAGGAGAGGAGAGGAGAGGAGAGGAGAGGAGAGGAGAGGAGAGGAGAGGGGGAGGGCTGAGAGTAGAGGTGTGCCGAGACAAAACCAGTGCCAGTGCCAGCGCCAGCATGCATCTTTCTCACGTCAATCAGTCATGTTTGAGGTTCTACGTGGTCTAAATAACTCAACTGGCTAGTTTGCCTGTCTGTAAATAGAAGGGCTGGCTGTACGTTGATCCTGCTGTTCTGATTGGATAGAGTGAAATTGAATTTCTCCATCCACTCGCTTCATAATTTCACCCAATCCCTTTTACTGGCATGTTTTGGGTCTGATCATTTAGATTGCTGCGAGGACGTTTGATATCAAGCTGTCAATGTGCATAATATCTAACAGGAGGGACCAAGGGTAGGGGGAAAATATGAAATGCTGTTGAGCATTCTGACTGAGTGACAGGAGAGAAGCACACTAATCTGCAAATGTTTTGCAGGGAGGGATTTTGCCAACATCTATTTATTTAGGCATATTAAAACGCTTTCGTCCCCGTCCCCCCCCCCCGATCACGAGTATCATCCGATCCGACTATCAACTGTCAAAGTATAGGATTATAAATACGAGTATGGCCCTGTCGGCACACCTCTAGTGGAGAGACACGACAGGGGAGAGCAAAGGGAGGGAGTGGGATACAGGAGAGGATCTGCAGGATAAAACCACACTATTGATGCAGGATAAAACCACACTATTGATGCAGGATAAAACCACACTATTGATGCAGGATAAAACCACACTATTGATGCAGGATAAAACCACACTATTGATGCAGGATAAAACCACACTATTGATGCAGGATAAAACCACACTATTGATGCAGGATAAAACCACACTATTGATGCAGGATAAAACCACACTATTGATGCAGGATAAAACAAGCTCGTTTAAAATGCTCTCTCACTCAGGAGACGGTGTGTACAGTAGAGTACGGTCTCTCTCTCTCTCTCTCTCTCTCTCTCTCTCTCTCTCTCTCTCTCTCTCTCTCTCTCTCTCTCTCTCTCTCTCTGTCTCTCTCTCTCTCTCCCCCTCTCTCTCTCTCTCTCTCTCTCTCTCTCTCTCTCTCTCTCTCTCTCTCTCTCTCTCTCTCTCTCTCTCTCTCTCTCTCTCTCTCTCTCTCTCTCTGTCTCTCTCTCTCTCTCTCTCCCCCTCTCTCTCTCTCTGTCTCTCTCTCTCTCTCTCTCTCTCTCTCTCTCTCTCTCTCTCTCTCTCTCTCTCTCTCTCTCTCTCTCTCTCAGAACCATTCAGTAGGAGACTAACTTCCAACACTGGCTCACACCAATCCACTGCAAAAAAAACTATACCATCTTCACACTACTGAGCCAAGCTGAGCTTAGCTGCACTGGCCTGGTATTGCATCATATTTGCTGAAAATAATTATGTTTTAACTTGTC
>NC_060185.1:97860959-97898459 GCF_021184085.1 Oncorhynchus gorbuscha | reverse complement strand
CAGCTTCAAACTATTACAAAGGAAAACCCTGCCGCGAGCTGCCCAGTGACGTGAGCCTACCAGACAGAATAAATGCCTTTTATGCTCGCTTTGAGGCAAGCAACACTGAAGCATGCATGAGAGCACTAGCTTTTCTGGATGACTGTGTGACCACGCTCTCCATAGCCGATGTGAACAAGACCTTTAAACAGGTCAACATTCACAAGGGGCCAGACGGATTACGGCATGTGCAGACCAAGTGTCTCCACTGACATTTTCAACCTCTCCCTGACCGAGTCTGTAATACTTACATGTTTGAAGCCTGTGCCCAAGAATGTGAAGGTAACCTGCAGAAACGATTACCGCCCTGTAGTACTCACGTCGGTACTCATGAAAAGTGCTTTGAAAGTTGGTCATGGCTCATATCAACACCATCACCCCGGAAACCCCAGCGTAAAGCTGTCATTGAGGGTGGCTACTTTGAAGAATCGGAAATGTAAAATATGGTTACTTTTCTGGTTACTACATGATTCCATATGGGTTATTTCATAGTTGTGACGTCATCACTATTATTCTACAATAATGAGTAGGTGTGTCCAAACTTTTGACTGGTACTGTGCATTACCTTAGATGCCGCTACAGATGCTTGATTCGCCACCGGCAGACTGTCAGTCTCACTTCTAAACTATTGGACCATGGGAAATATTTGACCCTATTCACTAGCGCCTTACCTTTGACGCGGGTTCTGGCCATTTGGAATGATGCCTCTTATATGTGACTTCCATATCTGTTGAACTAACTACATTTGATTTGATTTGAATGGTGACATTTGTTGGAGATATAGACTGTCTTTCTCTCTATTATTATGAGGAATAATTCACAATCAGACCATGTAATTATTCTTTTTTTTTTTTATTCTGGTGAGTTTAAAATGACTTGTAATAGTCATTAAATTCCCTGAGCCTCATTTGGGCTCAAATGGCGAGAAAATGTTTCAATTAATTTCTCCTTTGTACTCTGCTACATTGTATTTCAGAATTACACAAGTCATGCTTTTCATCAATATGCATGTTTCCACTGCTAATTGTTTCAGAGCTTTTCGAACAACCCTAGTCGTAAATGTTTTAAAAGACTGTCTGCATCCCAAATAACATATTTACAAAGATTATACTTTTTATTTATTTTTATTTCCCCAAAATATTGTGTCTTTTTTTTTAGCAGTTAGTGTATTTGAGTTTAACCATAATAGTTGTTTCGATTGTCTTGGCAAAGGATAAATGCTCTCAACATTTGAGACAAAGTGTGAGGAACATTTCTGGGATCTTTTATTTCAGCTGATGAAACATGTGACCAACACTTTACATGTGGTGCTTATAGTGTTGTTCAGTATAGATTCTCTATTGACTTTTTTAATCCAGAATATGTTTAATCTGTGTACGGGAATCCAGCTTGATACAGTCTGTACGATCAGAGAAGATAATAAAAAACTACTACATAAACTACACAACAACTACTACTACTACAACATCAACTACTACTACTACAACATCAACTACTACTACAACAACAACATCAACATCAACTACTACAACAACAACATCAACTACTACTACAACAACATCAACTACTACTACAACAACATCAACTACTACAACAACATCTACTACTACTACAACAACATCAACTACTACTACAACAACAACATCAACTACTACAACAACAACATCAACTACTACTACAAAAACAACATCAACATCAACTACTGCTACTACAACATCAACTACTACAACTCTCCTTCCTTGGCCTCCAATTGCTCTTGTGACGACCCTCCCACTCTGTCTGCCGTATTCTGTCTTTGTTCTTGTTTCCTTATTAGGATGCCGGTGGGCGGAGTTGAGAGGGTCGTCAGCTACATGGGAAACACCTGGGCCAGGTGTCTCCCAGGATAAATAGACCTCTTCCACATTCATGGAGGAGACTCTCTCCATGCAGACACCTGTTGTAGATTGTGGTGTGGTTCTTGGTGGCCTTTTGTTTGTTTGCTTTGGCACCTTTCAACACCCTGCATTATCACATTCATGCATGCAAAACACTCACTTACACTACGGACTACTGATTACACACACCATTGGATATTTTCCTTAGTTGCTTTAGTTAATAAATATATCTTTTGTTACTCCTTATCTCCACGTTGTCTCCCTTTGTTACGGGCTTTGAGCCGGTTCGTGACAAGTGGGGGCTCATCCGGGATCTTTGAACTATTGGTTTGGGAGACCGTGGAGGTACGTGTTTGGTTTGAATAGTGTTTGAGTGTGATCGGCCCAGTATTGGTTGCCTTTGTTGTTTGGTTTATGTGCTGCGTTGGAGAGAGTATAATGGTTAGTTTCCAGGCCTTGCCTAGCCTGGAAACTTGTTCTACTTTCTGTTGGGAAGTCAGTCTGAGGTGAGTAAATCGGCTGTGTACCTCGGTGGGAGATTTGGGTAGGGTAGTGGAACTTGCTACCCGGAGCTATAGCCTTTTTCCCCTGATAGGTTTAGCGACGTGTTTCATTTTTGGAATATGTTGGGCATGGTTAATGTTTGTTATTTTTGTGTGGTGTCTGTGGACTGAGCAGTTGTCTCGGGGGCACATCCGTGGCTTGGTGAAATTTGCCAGCATGCTGGGGAGTTCTATTTCCTTGCCAGCGGGCTACAGTGCGTAAATTCCCACCGCAAATCTGCACGAAGACTAGGGTTGAGTTATTGTAGGTTTTGGGGAAGCTCCATATCTCATCTCTTCTGTGGTGCTCAGGGTGATTGTCAATTCTCGGGTTGTGTTCTGGTGTGCTCAGCAGAAGGGAAAAGCGATAAAAAAAAAAAAAATTTGTGTGATTATGGCGTCTTATGTAGATAAGTTCACTCGCTCTCCATCAGAGGAATTGTTAGATTTAGGTACTAAAGAACAGCTGTTGAAGGTCGCGGAACACTACAAGGTTGAGATTAGTGCTAAACGTCTAAAGAATTCTATTAGGTTGATATTGAAAGCCAATCTGATGGAGAGTGGTATTCTTGAAGTTACCACCGGGCCAGCCTCTGCTGAGGATTTGTTGTCTCCCCATAACGTTACAATGGCCATTCCATCGGTTAGTCCTAGTTGCCTTCTTTTTGAACAGCAGAAAGAACTGCTTTTGTTACAGCTAGAGCATGATCGTGAGAAGCTAGAGCATGATCGTGAGAAGCTAGAGCATGATCGTGTGAAATATGAAAAGGAATTGGCATTTAAACAAGATATGGAGCGTGCTAAAATCAAGTTGCAACAAGAACGTATAGAGTTGGTTAGGGAAGGAAAGATCTCAGGGGAGAGTTTGTTTTGGGAAGGTGACCCAGATTTACCTAGGGGTAGTTCCGCTTTGGTCATGCCCAGAGACATTTGATATTGTTGGGAACTTGCGGTTATTGCCTCGGTTTAATGAAAGGGACCCCGAGACATTCTTTTCGTTGTTTGAGCGGGTTGCTGACGCTAGGAGTTGGCCTGATTCTGACCGCACTTTAATGTTGCAGTGTGTGCTGACTGGTAAAGCGCAGGAAGCATATTCAGCTCTTAGTGTACACGACAGTGCCAGTTATGATAAAGTTAAAACAGCTGTGTTACAGATTTATGAATTGGTCCCTGAGGCTTACCGTCAACGATTTAGAACTTTAAAAAGGGACGATAACCAGACTCATGTTGAGTTTGCGCGACAGTTATCTTTACAGTTTAATCGCTGGTGTTCCGCCTCTGCAGTTGTGACTTTCCAAGGGCTGTGTGATCTGATTATGTTAGAGCAATTTAAGGACACAATTCCTGATCGTATTGCCACTTATATTAATGAACAGAAAGTAAAGAATGTTGCTGAAGCTGCGGTTTTGGCGGACGAGTATGTGTTGACTCACAAAAGTGTCTTTGCAAAACCCCGTATTCGGAAAGAGTGGGGGCATTCGGATAGATTTGGGCTTCGCTCACCGAGATACTTTGGTTCTCGGGCAGAGTTCTATTCAACTAGGGTTGAACCTGACTCCCATGGTAAGGCTGACTTTGGGCAGGAGTGTCACTACTGTCAAGGTTCAGGTCATTGGAAAAACGAATGTCCACTTCTCAGGTCAAAGGGTGCTTACGCTAAATCTAAGCCTGCTGCGTTAGCTGCACCTGTTCCACATCAGTTCATTCTTGACTCATTTCCTCAGGCCCAGGAGAATGTGAAAGTCCATATTGATCCAGACTATTTACCTTTCATTACAGAAGGTTTTGTGTCTATGTTAGGAAGTAAAGACCTAGTGCCAGTGAAGATCCTGAGAGACACAGGTGCCTCTGAATCATTTGTGTTGGAGTCTGTGTTACCCTTTTCTGCTGAGACTGATTCGGGGAATAGTGTTCTAATTAGGGGAATAGGTTTGAACACTCTGTCAGTTCCATTGCATAAACTGATGTTGGATTGTGGGCTGGTGAAGGGTGAAGTTGTTGTGGGGGTGCGTCCTTCGTTGCCTATTGAGGGTATCGACGTTATCCTTGGGAATAACTTGGCAGGTGAGCGTGTATGGCCAGTCGTGTTTCCATCTCTAGTGGTTTCCACTAAGCCGTCATTTGTTGGGATTCCTGATGAGAGTGTACAGAGTTTCCCAGAGGTGTTCTCTGCGTGTGCAGTGACACGTTCTATGAGCCGTGGCGAACTAGTCACTGCGCCGACTAATGATAATAATACAAAGTATGTCACTGTCTTCCCTGTTATCCCGTTATCTGTAACCCGCTCAGATCTAATCAATGCTCAACGGGATGACCCCACGTTGGAAGAGTTGCGTGATCAAATTGTGCCTATAGAACAGTTGGGAGATGTCGCCCATGGCTATTTTCTCCAAGAGGATGTCCTGATGAGAAAGTGGGTGTCTCATGATAGTGTTTTTCTGGGGAGGCAATTAGTCAAGTTGTTGTACCAGTTAAGCTTCGTGAGTTGGTGTTGGAAACTTCTCACAGCGACGTTGCTGGACATATGGGGGTGAGGAAAACCTACAATCGCATATTAAGACATTTCTTTTGGCCTAGATTAAAGAGGGATGTTTCTGATTTTATCAAAACTTGTCACACATGTCAATTAACTGGTAAGCCTAATCAAGTTATTAAACCAGTACCATTGTTTCCTATTCCTGTACTCAGCCAACCTTTTGAGTATCTGATTATTGACTGTGTGGGTCCTCTGCCTCGTTCTAAAAAGGGTAGCAGTTACCTGTTCACTGTGATGTGTCAGACCACTAGGTTTCCTGCTGCCTATCCTCTCCGATCTATCACGACTAAATCGGTGTTAAAAGCTTTGACTCAGTTTCTCTCATTGTTTGGAATCCCTAAGGTCATTCAGAGTGATCAAGGATCTAATTTTACCTCTAATCTGTTTGGTCAGGTTCTTCAACAGCTCCATATTAAACACAATGTGTCTAGCGCCTATCACGCGCAAAGTCAAGGAGCACTGGAACGTTTCCATCAAACACTTAAGTCTTTGTTGAGAGCTTATTGTACTGAGATGGATAAGGATTGGGAGGAGGGGTTGCCTTGGTTACTGTTAGCCGCTAGGGAAGTTTCACAGGAGAGCACAGGTTTCAGTCCAAATGACCTTGTGTTTGGACATAGGGTGCGTGGACTTTTATCTGTTCTCCAGGATGACTGGAAGTCTCCCGAGCCTCCTCAGTCCCTGTGTTCGTATGTGTGTGATTTCCGGCGACGGCTGTATGCCGCTGGTGAAATGGCTAAAGAGAAGTTATCATCTTCACAGGAGAGGATGAAGGGCATATTTGATCGCCGAACTGAGCCTCGTCACTTTAGTCCAGGTGACCAGGTTCTTGCTCTGCTGCCAATTGTTGGTTCTCCTTTTCAAGCCAAATTTCAAGGTCCATATACAGTGGTGCGCCAGTACACTGAGCAAAATTATCTAGTTGCCACTCCAGAACGGAGGAAAGCACACCAGCTGTGCCATGTAAATCTGTTAAAACCCTATTATGCACGTTCCTCTGAGACTGAACAGTGGGATTCTACAGAGGACGGTAAACCTGTTCTTTTGGCTGATACCGTTGTTTCCTTGGGTTCTTGTCGTGCTAGACCTGTGCATGAGGAGGAAGATGTTCCTGGTCCTGACGATTGTATATTGCAGGGTAGATTGAAAAATTCAGAAACACTGGATATTTTAGACAGTCTTCTCACTCACCTACCTGTTGATGAGCGGAAAGAGATGGTTGGTCTGATTCAGAGATTTCCAGGTTTATTTTCTGATACACCTACACGTACAAACTTAATAGAACATGATATTGACATTGGAGGTGCTGACCCCATTCGTCAGCGGTTCTATAGAGTTTCTTCAGAGAAACTACGTTGTCTGGATGCTGAGGTCAAGTACATGCTGGAGAGTAAGATAGCAGAGCCTTCTTTCTCCAGTTGGGCTTCTCCCTGTATCTTGGTCAGTAAACCGGATGGAACAAACCGTTTTGTACGGACTACCGTAAGGTAAACAGTGTCACAGAGCCAGATTCATTTCCTCTTCCTCGGACGGAGGCCTGTGTCAATTTGGGACGCGGAGGCCTGTGTCAATTTGGGACGCGGAGGCCTGTGTCAATTTGGGACGCGGAGGCCTGTGTCAATTTGGGACGCGGAGGCCTGTGTCAATTTGGGACGCGGAGGCCTGTGTCAATTTGGGACGCGGAGGCCTGTGTCAATTTGGGACGCGGAGGCCTGTGTCAATTTGGGACGCGGAGGCCTGTGTCAATTTGGGACGCGGAGGCCGATGTCAATTTGGAACGCGGGAGGCTGGTATGTTGTTCCGGGGTCCTTGTTGGTCCCCGGTTTTATGGGGGGGAATGTGACGACCCTCCCACTCTGTCTGCCGTATTCTGTCTTTGTTCTTGTTTCCTTATTAGGATGCCGGTGGGCGGAGTTGAGAGGGTCGTCAGCTACATGGGAAACACCTGGGCCAGGTGTCTCCCAGGATAAATAGACCTCTTCCACATTCATGGAGGAGACTCTCTCCATGCAGACACCTGTTGTAGATTGTGGTGTGGTTCTTGGTGGCCTTTTGTTTGTTTGCTTTGGCACCTTTCAACACCCTGCATTATCACATTCATGCATGCAAAACACTCACTTACACTACGGACTACTGATTACACACACCATTGGATATTTTCCTTAGTTGCTTTAGTTAATAAATATATCTTTTGTTACTCCTTATCTCCACGTTGTCTCCCTTTGTTACGGGCTTTGAGCCGGTTCGTGACACTCTTAAATACAAGTAAAACTAAATGCATGCTCTTCAACCGATCGCTACCTGCACCTGCACCTGCCCACCTGTCCAACATCACTACTCTGGACGGTTCTGACTTAGAAGATGTGGACAACGACAAATACCTAGGTGTCTGGTTAGACTGTAAACTCTCCTTCCAGACCCACATCAAACATCTCCAATCCAAAGTTAAATCTAGAATTGGCTTCCTATTTCGCAACAAAGCATCCTTCACTCATGCTGCCAAACATACCCTTGTAAAACTGACCATCCTACCAATCCTCGACTTTGGCGATGTCATTTACAAAATAGCCTCCAATACCCTACTCAACAAATTGGATGCAGTCTATCACAGTGCAATCCGTTTTGTCACCAAAGCCCCATATACTACCCACCATTGCGACCTGTACTCTCTCGTTGGCTGGCCCTCGCTTCATACTCGTCGCCAAACCCACTGGCTCCATGTCATCTACAAGACCCTGCTAGGTAAAGTCCCCCCTTATCTCAGCTCGCTGGTCACCATAGCAGCACCCACCTGTAGCACGCACTCCAGCAGATATATCTCTCTGGTCACCCCCAAAACCAATTCCTCCTTTGGCCGCCTCTCCTTCCAGTTCTCTGCTGCCAATGACTGGAACGAACTACAAAAATCTCTGAATCTGGAAACACTTATCTCCCTCACTAGCTTTAAGCACCAGCTGTCAGAGCAGCTCACAGATTACTGCACCTGTACATAGCCCACCTATAATTTAGCCCAAACAACTACCTCTTTCCCAACTGTATTTAATTTATTTATTTATTTAGCTCCTTTGCACCCCATTATTTTTATTTCTACTTTGCACATTCTTCCATTGCAAAACTACCATTCCAGTGTTTTACTTGCTATATTGTATTTACTTTGCCACCATGGCCTTTTTGCCTTTACCTCCCTTCTCACCTGATTTGCTCACATTGTATATAGACTTGTTTATCCTGTATTATTGACTGTATGTTTGTTTTACTCCATGTGTAACTCTGTGTCGTTGTTTGTGTCGAACTGCTTTGCTTTATCTTGGCCAGGTCGCAATTGTAAATGAGAACTTGTTCTCAACTTGCCTACCTGGTTAAATAAAGGTGAAATGAAATAAAATAAATAAAAACAACAACATCTACTACTACAACAACATCAACATCTACTACAACAACAACATCTACTACAACAACAACATCTACTACAACAACAACATCAACATCAACAACAACATCAACATCAACTACAACAACAACATCTACTACAACATCAACATCTACTACAACAACATCAACATCAACAACAACATCTACTACAACAACAACATCTACTACAACATCAACATCTACTACAACAACAACATCAACATCTACTACAACAACAACATCAACATCAACAACAACATCTACTACAACATCAACATCTACTACAACAACAACATCTACTACAACAACAACAACAACATCTACTACAACAACAACAACAACAACATCTACTACAACATCTACTACAACAACAACATCTACTACAACATCAACATCTACTACAACAACAACATCTACTACAACATCAACATCTACTACTACAACAACATCTACTACAACAACAACATCTACTACTACAACAACATCAACAACAACATCTACTACAACAACAACATCTACTACTACAACAACATCAACAACAACAACAACATCAACTACAACATCAACATCTACTACAACAACAACATCTACTACAACAACAACATCTACTACAACAACAACAACAACATCTACTACAACAACAACAACAACAACAACATCTACTACAACATCTACTACAACAACAACATCTACTACAACATCAACATCTACTACTACAACAACATCTACTACAACAACAACATCTACTACTACAACAACATCAACAACAACATCTACTACAACAACAACATCTACTACTACAACAACATCAACAACAACATCTACTACAACATCAACATCAACATCTACTACAACATCAACATCTACTACAACAACAACATCTACAACAACATCAACATCTACTACATCAACATCAACAACAACATCAACATCAACTACAACAACAACATCTACTACAACATCAACATCTACTACAACAACAACATCAACATCAACAACAACATCTACTACAACAACAACATCTACTACAACATCAACATCTACTACAACAACAACATCAACATCTACTACAACAACAACATCAACAACAACATCTACTACAACATCAACATCTACTACAACAACAACATCTACTACAACAACAACAACAACATCTACTACAACAACAACAACAACAACAACATCTACTACAACATCTACTACAACAACAACATCTACTACAACATCTACTACAACAACAACATCTACTACAACATCAACATCTACTACTACAACAACATCTACTACAACAACAACATCTACTACTACAACAACATCAACAACAACAGCTACTACAACAACAACATCTACTACTACAACAACATCAACAACAACATCTACTACAACAACAACATCAACTACAACATCAACATCTACTACAACAACAACATCTACTACAACAACAACATCTACTACAACAACAACAACAACATCTACTACAACAACAACAACAACAACAACATCTACTACAACATCTACTACAACAACAACATCTACTACAGCATCAACATCTACTACTACAACAACATCTACTACAACAACAACATCTACTACTACAACAACATCAACAACAACATCTACTACAACAACAACATCTACTACTACAACAACATCAACAACAACATCTACTACAACATCAACATCAACATCTACTACAACATCAACATCTACTACAACAACAACATCTACAACAACATCAACATCTACTACAACAACATCTACTACAACAACATCTACTACAACAACAACATCTACTACTACATCAACATCAACATCTACTACAACATCAACATCTACTACAACAACAACATCTACTACAACATCAACATCTACTACAACAACAACATCTACTACAACAACAACATCAACTACAACAACAACATCTACTACAACAACATCTACTACAACAACAACATCTACTACAACATCAACATCAACATCTACTACAACAACATCTACTACTACAACAACATCTACTACAACAACATCTACTACAACATCAACTACAACAACAACATCTACTACAACAACATCTACTACAACAACAACATCTACTACAACATCAACATCAACATCTACTACAACAACATCTACTACAACAACATCTACTACAACAACAACATCTACTACAACAACAACATCTACTACAACATCAACATCAACTACAACAACAACATCTACTACAACAACAACATCTACTACAACAACATCTACTACAACAACAACATCAACATCAACTACAACAACAACATCTACTACAACATCAACATCTACTACAACAACAACATCAACATCAACAACAACATCTACTACAACATCAACATCTACTACAACAACAACATCTACTACAACAACAACAACAACATCAACATCTACTACAACAACAACATCTACTACAACATCAACATCAACTACAACAACAACATCTACTACAACAACAACATCTACTACAACAACAACATCTACAACAACAAGACACTGTAACATCTTAAAAGGGCATTTCCATCATCAAGCCACGCAGAGAGGAAGAGGCAGAGGAAGAGGCAGTGTTTCATCAAATATCACAGTGTAATGGTTGACACCAAGTTAAACGTGACAGTCCGCTTTAGCCTGAATGTGCGTTTTCTCAGAGCTAATTTATAATACACACCATACACACACACACACACACACACACACACACACACACACACACACACACACACACACACACACACACACACACACACACACACACACACACACACACACACACACACACACACACACACACACACACACACACACACACACACACACACAGTCCTCTCATTTATGATCGAGATGAAAAGTTCCTCCTATTCATTATGAATCAGAGTTGACTGTAGTAACCCTAACCTTAACCTAACCCTAACCCTTAACCCTAACCCTTAAACCTAACCTTAACCTAACCCTAACCCTTAAACCTAATTCTAACCCTAACCCTAACCTAACCCCTAACCCTAACCCTAACCCCTAACCCCTAACCCTAACCCCTAACCCCTAACCCTAACCCCTAACCCCTAACCCTAACCCCTAACCCTAACCTAACCCCTAACTCTAACCCCTAACCCTAACCCCAACCCCTAACCCTAACCCCTAACCCCTAACCCTAACCCTTAACCCTAACCCTTAAACCTAATTCTAACCTAACCCCTAACCCTAACCCATAACCCCTAACCCTAAACCTAACCCTAACCCTAACCCCTAACCCTAACCCCTAACCCCTAACCTAGCCCTTAAACCATATGCTTCACATTGTTGTGTCAAAGAGACAGATTTTTTTCCAGAAGTAAAAATAAAAACTCCTGGCGGAGGATGGGGTGGAGGCTGGAGGGCAGGGCGGAGGATGGGGTGGAGGCTGGAGGATGGGGTGGAGGCTGGAGGGCAGGGCGGAGGATGGGGTGGATGCTGGAGTGCGGGCGGAGGATGGGGTGGAGGCTGGAGGGCAGGGCGGAGGATGGGGTGGATGCTGGAGTGCGGGCGGAGGATGGGGTGGAGGCTGGAGGGCGGGTGGAGGATGGGGTGGAGGCTGGAGGGCGGGATGGAGGATGGGGTGGAGGCTGGAGGGCGGGATGGAGGATGGGGTGGAGGCTGGAGGGCAGGGCGGAGGATGGGGTGGAGGCTGGAGGGCGGGCGGAGGATGGGGTGGAGGTTGGAGGGCGGGATGGAGGATGGGGTGGAGGCAGGAGGGCGGGACGGAGGATGGGGTGGAGGCTGGAGGGCGGGCGGAGGATGGGGTGGAGGTTGGAGGGCGGGATGGAGGATGGGGTGGAGGCAGGAGGGCGGGGCGGAGGATGGGGTGGAGGCTGGAGGGCAGGGCGGAGGATGGGGTGGAGGCTGGAGGGCAGGGCGGAGGATGGGGTGGAGGCAGGAGGGCGGGGCGGAGGATGGGGTGGAGGCTAGAGGTGGTGGAAGGATGGAGGGACGGAGGATGGGGTGGAGGCTGGAGCGCGGGGCGGAGGCTGGAGGGCAGGGCGGAGGATGGGGTGGAGGCTGGAGGTGGTGGAAGGATGGAGGGACGGAGGATGGGGTGGAGGCTGGAGGGATGAGTGTTCTGGAGATGGAGGATGAGTGTGTGGACAGAGTGAGGGGATGAAGGGATGAAGGGAGAGAAGGGTAACTGTTGACGGATAGAGGGATGAGTGTGGACTGACGGAAGGAGGGAGAGCGATGGGAGTATGAGTGTGGGCTGAGGAATGGAGGGAGAGCGATGGGAGTATGAGTGTGGGCTGAGGAAGGAGGGAGAGCGATGGGAGTATGAGTGTGGGCTGAGGAAGGAGGGAGAGCGATGGGAGTATGAGTGTGGGCTGAGGAAGGAGGGAGAGCGATGGGAGTATGAGTGTGGGCTGAGGAAGGAGGGAGAGCGATGGGAGTATGAGTGTGGGCTGAGGAAGGAGGGAGAGCGATGGGAGTATGAGTGTGGGCTGAGGAATGGAGGGAGAGCGATGGGAGTATGAGTGTGGGCTGAGGAATGGAGGGAGAGCGATGGGAGTATGAGTGTGGGCTGAGGAATGGAGGGAGAGCGATGGGAGTATGAGTGTGGGCTGAGGAATGGAGGTTTCTCTGGGGAAACATTGGCCATGGTCTTGGTAATCCTGTTATCTGGTGAGGAGAGTATGAGTGTGTACGGAGGGACGGAGAGACGGAGGGACGGAGAGACGGGGGATGGGGGATGGAGGGACGGGGGGATGGGGGGATGGAGAGACAGGGGGACGGGGGGATGGGGGATGGAGAGACAGGGGGACGAGGGGTGGAGAGACGGGGGGACGGAGGGACGGGGAGATGGAGAGACAGGGGGACGGGGGATGGAGAGACGGAGGGACGGGGGATGGAGAGACGGAGGGACGGAGGGACGTGGGGACGGGGGATGGAGAGACGGGGGGACGGAGGGACGGAGAGACGGAGAGACGGAGGGACGGAGAGACAGAGAGACGGGGGATGGGGGGATGGAGGGACGGGGGGGATGGAGAGACGGAGGGACGGGGGACGAGGGGATGGAGAGACAGGGGACGGGGGACGGAGAGACGGAGGGACGGAGAGACGGAGGGACTAGGGGACGGGGGGATGGAGAGACGGGGGGACGAGGCGAAGGAGAGACAGGGGGACGGGGGATGGAGAGACGGAGGGACGGAGAGACGGAGGGACGGAGAGACGGAGGGACGGAGAGACGGAGGGAAGGAGAGACGGAGGGATGGCGAGACGGAGGGAAGGAGAGACGGAGGGAAGGAGAGACGGAGGGTGCTCTTAGTAATCGTGTTATCTGGTGACTGCTGTCTCAGTCTCTCTTTTCTCTCCTTCTCTCTTCTCGCTGCCTCTCTCATTTGGCCGTCAGACTTCAGAAGGTGGACGTGGCCTTGTCTGACTTTATCTTAACAGTCCTCACACACATACGGGCCAGGTTATGTACACACACACACACACACACAAACACACACACACACAAACACACACACACACACACAAACACACACACACACACAAAGGGCTATCTTTAATTCTGTCTGAACAAAAGGAAGGGTTTCTCCTCTCTCCTCTGACTTTTTCCCCTGCTTCTTAATATTCTGTTCTACTAAAGATTCACACACAGTCAGTCAGCCTCCCAAAGGGTCCCCTATTCCCCATAGGGCCCTGGTCAAAAGGAGTGCACTACGTAGGGAAGGGCCCCCTATTCCCCATAGGGCCCTGGTCAAAAGGAGTGCACTACGTAGGGAAGGGCCCCCTATTCCCCATAGGGCCCTGGTCAAAAGGAGTGCACTACGTAGGGAAGGGCCCCCTATTCCCCATAGGGCCCTGGTCAAAAGGAGTGCACTACACAAGTACATTATATAGGACATGGGGTTTCATTTGGGACGCAGTGCTGTATATATATATATGCCATTTAGCAGACGCTTTTATCCAAAGCGACTTACAGTCATGTGTGCATACATTCTACGTATGGGTGGTCCCGGGGATCGAACCCACTACCCTGGCGTTACAAGCGCCATGCTCTACCAACTGAGCTACAGAAGGCTGTCAGAAGGCTGTCATTAGTTAACTGGATAATGGGGCGTAGAGACGGTTATTACTGCCTGAGCCTGGGACATATGTGGACTATCACACACGCAGCTATGGATGCACACACACACACACACACACACACACACACACACACACACACACACACACACACACACACACACACACACACACACACACACACACACACACACACACACACACACACAAACACAGACAGACAGACACACAAACACACACAGACAGACAGACAGACAGACAGACAGACAGACAGACAGACAGACAGACAGACAGACAGACAGACAGACAGACAGACAGACAGACAGGCAGACAGACAGACAGACAGACAGACAGACAGACAGACAGACAGACAGACAGACAGACAGACAGACAGACAGACAGACAGACAGACAGACAGTGGTGTTCATGCTAGCCATCATTGATAAGTGTTTAATTGGCAGCTTGCTCTGTCTCCCATTTCAAGTTCCAGACATATTTGCTGACAGGTCAGATTTAGCGTCCAGAATAGCACCCTATCCCTTTAGAGTGTATTTAGTATTCATTAGGTTTGTCGTTGCCCCTGTTGCCGAGACAACAGTTAGTCTTCCTGAATCACATCAAATCAAATTGTATTAGTCACATGCGCCGAATACAACAGGTGTAGAAATGCTTACTTAGAAGCCCCTAAACCGACAATGCAGTTAAAAAAAAATACGAATAAGAATAAGAAATAAAAGTAACAAGTAATTAAAGAGCAGCAGTAAAATAACAATAGTGAGACTATATACAGGGGGTACCGGTACAGAGTCAATGTGGAGGCTATATACAGGGGGTTACGGTACAGAGTCAATGTGGAGGCTATATACAGGGGGTACCGGTACAGAGTCAATGTGGAGGCTATATACAGGGGGGTACCATACAGAGTCAATGTGGAGGCTATATACAGGGGTCACCAGTACAGAGTCAATGTGGAGGCTATATACAGGGGGTACCGGTACAGAGTCAATGTGGAGGCTATATACAGGAGGTACCGGTACAGAGTCAATGTGGAGGCTATATACAGGGGGTACCGGTACAGAGTCAATGTGGAGGCTATATACAGGGGATACCAGTACAGAGTCAATGTGGAGGCTATATACAGGGGGTACCGGTACAGAGTCAATGTGGAGGCTATATACAGGGGGTACCATTACAGAGTCAATGTGGAGGCTATATACAGGAGGTACCGGTACAGAGTCAATGTGGAGGCTATATACAGGAGGTACCAGTACAGAGTCAATGTGGAGGCTATATACAGGGTGTACCGGTACAGAGTCAATGTGGAGGCTATATACAGGAGGTACCGGTACAGAGTCAATGTGGAGGCTATATACAGGGGGTACCAGTACAGAGTCAATGTGGAGGCTATATACAGGGGGGACCAGTACAGAGTCAATGTGGAGGCTATATACAGGGGGTACCGGTACAGAGTCAATGTGGAGGCTATATACAGGGGGTACCAGTACAGAGTCAATGTGGAGGCTATATACAGGGGGTACCGGTACAGAGTCAATGTGGAGGCTATATACAGGGGGTTCCAGTACAGAGTCAATGTGGAGGCTATATACAGGGGGGACCAGTACAGAGTCAATGTGGAGGCTCTATACAGGGGGTACCGGTACAGAGTCAATGTGGAGGCTATATACAGGGGGTACCGGTACAGAGTCAATGTGGAGGCTATATACAGGGGGTACCGGTACAGAGTCAATGTGGAGGCTATATACAGGGTGTACCGGTACAGAGTCAATGTGGAGGCTATATACAGGGTGTACCGGTACAGAGTCAATGTGGAGGCTATATACAGGGGGTACCGGTACAGAGTCAACGTGGAGGCTATATACAGGGGGTACCGGTACAGAGTCAATGTGGAGGCTATATACAGGGTGTACCGGTACAGAGTCAATGTGGAGGCTATATACAGGGTGTACCGGTACAGAGTCAATGTGGAGGCTATATACAGGGTGTTACGGTACAGAGTCAATGTGGAGGCTATATACAGGGTGTTACGGTACAGAGTCAATGTGGAGGCTATATACAGGGTGTTACGGTACAGAGTCAATGTGGAGGCTATATACAGGGGGTACCGGTACAGAGTCAATGCGGAGGCTATATACAGGGTGTACCGGTACAGAGTCAATGTGTGGGGGCACCGGTTAGTCAAGGTAATATGTACATGTAGGTAGAGTTATTAAAGTGACTATGCATAGATAATAACAGAGAGTAGCAGTGGCATTAAAAGAGGGGGGCAAAGCAAATAGTCTGGGAGCCATTTAATTAGATGTTCAGGAGTCTTATGGCTTGGGGGGGTAGAAGCTGTTTTAGGAGCCTCTTGGTCCTAGACTTGGTGCTCCGGTACCGCTTGCCGTGCGGTAGCAGACAGAACAGTCTATGACTAGGGTGGCTGGAGTCTTTGACCATTTTTAGGGCCTTCCTCTGACACCGCCTGGTATAGAGGTCCTGGATGGCATGAATGCTTGACCACAGTGATGTACTGGGCCGTTCGCACTACCCTCTGTAGTACCTTGCGGTCAGAGGCCGAGCAGTTGCCATACCAGGAGGTGATGCAACCTGTCAGGATGCAACCGGTCAGGATGCTCTCGATGGTGCAGCTGTAGAACCTTTTGAGGATCTGAGGACCCATGCCAAATCTTTTCGGTCTCTTGAGGGGGATTAGACGTTGTCTTTACAGTAACAGAGATAACAGAAACAGATCTCTATTTTAACGGTAACAGATAGATAGAGAGTTAACAGATAGATAGAGTTAACAGATAGATAGAGAGTTAACCGATAGAGGGATAACAGATAGATAGATAGATAGATAGATAGATAGATAGATAGATAGATAGATAGATAGATAGATAGATAGATAGATAGATAGATAGATAGAGAGATAACATATCGATAGAGAGTTAACAGATAGATAGATAGATAGATAGATAGATAGATAGATAGATAGATAGATAGATAGATAGATAGATAGATAGATAGATAGATAGATAGATAGATAGAGAGATAACATATCGATAGAGAGTTAACAGATAGATAGATAGATAGATAGATAGATAGATAGATAGATAGATAGATAGATAGATAGATAGATAGATAGATAGATAGATAGATAGATAGATAGATAGATAGATAGATAGATAGATAGATAGTTAACAGATAGATAGAGAGATAACATATCGATAGAGAGTTAACAGATAGATAGAGAGTTAACAGATAGATAGAGAGATAACATATCGATAGAGAGTTAACAGATAGATAGAGAGATAACAGATAGAGAGATAACAGATAAATAGAGAGTTAACCGATAGATAGATAGAGAGATAACAGATAGATAGAGAGATAACAGATAGATTGTCATACAGGTGAAGGAGGACCCAAACGCGACTTAACAGAAACAGAGTTTATTAATGTTCAAAACCGAATAACTGAAATCCTCTAGATTAGTAGAAGGGAAAACAACTGGAGAAGCGGCCACAGACTGCAGGTCGCTTCGGGTAGGCGCAGGCCGTAGTCAACTGAGACACCTGCTCACACGCAGCGTCTGAAGAAGGCACAAAACACGACAGGACAGGGTGATACACAATCACGGCAAAAAACACGACAGGACAGGGCGAAACGCAATCACAGCATGGAATACAAAACAAGGAACCGACGGCACAGGAACGGAACACAAAGGAATAAATAGGGACTCAAATCAGGGGAAAGGATCGGGAACAGGTGTGGGAAGACTAAATGATGATTAGGGGAATAGGAACAGCTGGGAGCAGGAACGGAACGATAGAGAGAAGAGAGAGCGAGAGAGTGAGAGAGGGAGGGGGAGAGAGAGGGCTAGAAGGAGGGAAAGAACCAAATAAGACCAGCAGAGGGAAACGAATAGAATGGGAAGCACAGGGACAAGACATGACAATAAATGACAAACATGACAGTACCCCCCCACTCACCGAGCGCCTCCTGGCGCACTCGAGGAGGAATCCTGGCGGCAACGGAGGAAATCATCGATGAGCGAACGGTCCAGCACGTCCCGAGACGGAACCCAACTCCTCTCCTCAGGACCGTAACCCTCCCAATCCACTAGGTATTGGTGACCCCGTCCCCGAGAACGCATGTCCATAATCTTATGTACCTTGTAAATAGGTGCGCTCTCGACAAGGACGGGAGGGGGGAGGGAAGACGAACGGGGTGCGAAGAAAGGGCTTAACACAGGAGACATGGAAGACAGGATGGACGCGACGAAGATGTCGCGGAAGAAGCAGTCGCACAGCGACAGGATTGACGACCTGGGAGACACGGAACGGACCAATGAACCGCGGAGTCAACTTACGAGAAGCTGTCGTAAGAGGAAGGTTGCGAGTGGAAAGCCACACTCTCTGGCCGCAACAATACCTTGGACTCTTAATCCTGCGTTTATTGGCGGCTCTCACCGTCTGTGCCCTGTAACGGCAAAGTGCAGACCTCACCCTCCTCCAGGTGCGCTCACAACGTTGGACAAACGCTTGAGCGGAGGGAACGCTGGACTCGGCAAGCTGGGATGAGAACAGAGGAGGCTGGTAACCCAGACTACTCTGAAACGGAGATAACCCGGTAGCAGACGAAGGAAGCGAATTGTGAGCGTATTCTGCCCAGGGGAGCTGTTCTGCCCAAGACGCAGGGTTCCTGAAAGAAAGGCTGCGTAGTATGCGACCAATCGTCTGATTGGCCCTCTCTGCTTGACCGTTAGACTGGGGATGAAACCCGGAAGAGAGACTGACGGACGCACCAATCAAACGACAGAACTCCCTCCAAAACTGTGACGTGAATTGCGGACCTCTGTCTGAAACGGCGTCTAACGGGAGGCCATGAATTCTGAATACATTCTCAATAATGATTTGTGCCGTCTCCTTAGCGGAAGGAAGTTTAGCGAGGGGAATGAAATGTGCCGCCTTAGAGAACCTATCGACAACCGTCAGAATCACAGTCTTCCCCGCAGACAAAGGCAGACCGGTAATGAAGTCTAAGGCAATGTGAGACCATGGTCGAGAAGGAATGGGGAGCGGTCTGAGACGACCGGCAGGAGGAGAGTTACCCGACTTAGTCTGCGCGCAGTCCGAACAGGCAGCCACGAAACGGCGCGTGTCACGCTCCTGAGTCGGCCACCAAAAGCGCTGGCGAATAGACGCAAGAGTGCCTCGAACACCGGGATGACCCGCTAACTTGGCAGAGTGAGCCCACTGAAGAACAGCCAGACGAGTGGAAACAGGGACGAAAAGGAGGTTACTAGGACAAGCGCGCGGCGACGCAGTGTGCGTGAGTGCTTGCTTAACCTGTCTTTCAATTCCCCAGACTGTTAACCCGACAACACGCCCATAAGGAAGAATCCCCTCGGGATCAGTAGAAGCCACAGAAGAACTAAACAGACGGGATAAGGCATCAGGCTTGGTGTTCTTGCTACCCGGACGGTAAGAAATCACAAACTCGAAACGAGCGAAAAACAACGCCCAACGAGCTTGACGGGCATTAAGTCGTTTGGCAGAACGGATGTACTCAAGGTTCTTATGGTCTGTCCAAACGACAAAAGGAACGGTCGCCCCCTCCAACCACTGTCGCCATTCGCCTAGGGCTAAGCGGATGGCGAGCAGTTCACGGTTACCCACATCATAGTTGCGCTCAGATGGCGACAGGCGATGAGAAAAATAAGCGCAAGGATGAACCTTATCGTCAGACTGGGAGCGCTGGGATAGAATGGCTCCCACGCCTACCTCTGAAGCGTCAACCTCGACAATGAATTGTCTAGTGACGTCAGGAGTAACGAGGATAGGAGCGGACGTAAAACGTTCTTTTAGAAGATCAAAAGCTCCCTGGGCGGAACCGGACCACTTAAAACACGTCTTGACAGAAGTAAGAGCTGTGAGAGGGGCAGCAACTTGACCGAAATTACGAATGAAACGCCGATAGAAATTAGCGAAACCTAAGAAGCGCTGCAACTCGACACGTGACCTTGGAACGGGCCAATCACTGACAGCTTGGACCTTAGCGGAATCCATCTGAATGCCTTCAGCGGAAATAACGGAACCGAGAAAAGTAACGGAGGAGACATGAAAAGAGCACTTCTCAGCCTTTACGTAGAGACAATTCTCTAAAAGGCGCTGTAGAACACGTCGAACGTGCTGAACATGAATCTCGAGTGACGGAGAAAAAATCAGGATATCGTCAAGATAGACAAAAACAAAAATGTTCAGCATGTCTCTCAGAACATCATTAACTAATGCCTGAAAAACAGCTGGCGCATTGGCGAGACCGAACGGCAGAACCCGGTACTCAAAATGCCCTAACGGAGTATTAAACGCCGTTTTCCACTCGTCCCCCTCTCTGATGCGCACGAGATGGTAAGCGTTACGAAGGTCCAACTTAGTAAAGCACCTGGCTCCCTGCAGAATCTCGAAGGCTGATGACATAAGGGGAAGCGGATAACGATTCTTAACCGTTATGTCATTCAGCCCTCGATAATCCACGCAGGGGCGCAGAGTACCGTCCTTCTTCTTAACAAAAAGAACCCCGCCCCGGCCGGAGAGGAAGAAGGCACTATGGTACCGGCGTCAAGAGACACAGACAAATAATCCTCGAGAGCCTTACGTTCGGGAGCCGACAGAGAGTATAGTCTACCTCGAGGAGGAGTGGTCCCCGGAAGGAGATCAATACTACAATCATACGACCGGTGAGGAGGAAGGGAGTTGGCTCGGGACCGACTGAAGACCGTGCGCAGATCATGATATTCCTCCGGCACTCCTGTCAAATCGCCAGGTTCCTCCTGAGAAGTAGGGACAGAAGAAATGGGAGGGATGGCAGACATTAAACACTTCACATGACAAGAAACGTTCCAGGATAGGATAGAATTACTAGACCAATTAATAGAAGGATTATGACATACAAGCCAGGGGTGACCCAAAACAACAGGTGTAAACGGTGAACGGAAAATCAAAAAAGACATAGTCTCACTGTGGTTACCAGATACTGTGAGAGTTAAAGGTAGTGTCTCAAATTTGATACTGGGAAGATGACTACCATCTAAGGCAAACATGGGCGTAGGCCTGTCTAACGGTCTGAAAGGAATGTTATGTTTCCGAGCCCATGCTTCGTCCATGAAACAACCCTCAGCCCCAGAGTCAATCAAAGCACTGCATGTAGCACCCGAACCGGTCCAGCGTAGATGGACCGACATAGTAGTACAAGATCTAGATGAAGGGACCTGAGTAGTAGCGCTCACCAGTAGCCCTCCGCTTACTGATGGGCTCTGGCCTCTTACTGGACATGAAATAACAAAATGTCCAGCAACTCCGCAATAGAGGCACAGGCGGTTGGTGATCCTCTGTTCCCTCTCCTTATTCGAGATGCGAATCCCTCCCAGCTGCATGGGCTCAGTCTCAAAGCCAGAGGGAGATGGTTGCGATGCGGAGCAGGGAAACACCGTTGATGCGAGCTCTCTTCCACGAGCCCGGTGACGAAGATCTACCCGTCGTTCTATGCGGATGGCGAGAGCAATCAAGGAGTCCACATCTGAAGGAACCTCCCGGGAGAGAATCTCATCCTTAACCACTGCGTGGAGTCCCTCCAGAAAACGAGCGAGCAGCGCCGGCTCGTTCCACTCACTAGAGGCAGCAAGAGTGCGAAACTCAATGGAATAATCCGTTATGGACCGTTCACCTTGGCATAAGGAAGCCAGGGCCCTAGAAGCCTCCTCACCAAAAACTGAACGGTCAAAAACCCGAATCATCTCCTCTTTAAAGTTCTGGAATCTGTTAGAGCAATCAGCCCTTGCCTCCCAGATAGCTGTGCCCCATTCTCGAGCCCGGCCAGTAAGGAGTGAAATGACGAAAGCAACCCGAGCTCTCTCTCTAGAGTATGTGTGGGGTTGGAGAGAGAACACAATCTCACACTGCGTGAGAAAGGAGCGGCACTCAGTGGGCTGCCCGGAGTAGCAAGGTGGGTTATTAACCCTGGGTTCAGGAGGCTCGGCAGGCCAGGGAGTAACAGGTGGCACGAGACGTAGACTCTGGAACTGTCCAGAGAGGTCGGAAACCTGAGCGGCCAGGTTCTCCACGGCATGGCGAGCAGCAGACAATTCCTGCTCGTGTCTGCCGAGCATGGCTCCTTGGATCTCGACGGCAGTGTAACGAGCGTCTGAAGTCGCTGGGTCCATTCTTTGGTCGGTTCCTTCTGTCATACAGGTGAAGGAGGACCCAAACGCGACTTAACAGAAACAGAGTTTATTAATGTTCAAAACCGAATAACTGAAATCCTCTAGATTAGTAGAAGGGAAAACAACTGGAGAAGCGGCCACAGACTGCAGGTCGCTTCGGGTAGGCGCAGGCCGTAGTCAACTGAGACACCTGCTCACACGCAGCGTCTGAAGAAGGCACAAAACACGACAGGACAGGGTGATACACAATCACGGCAAAAAACACGACAGGACAGGGCGAAACGCAATCACAGCATGGAATACAAAACAAGGAACCGACGGCACAGGAACGGAACACAAAGGAATAAATAGGGACTCAAATCAGGGGAAAGGATCGGGAACAGGTGTGGGAAGACTAAATGATGATTAGGGGAATAGGAACAGCTGGGAGCAGGAACGGAACGATAGAGAGAAGAGAGAGCGAGAGAGTGAGAGAGGGAGGGGGAGAGAGAGGGCTAGAAGGAGGGAAAGAACCAAATAAGACCAGCAGAGGGAAACGAATAGAATGGGAAGCACAGGGACAAGACATGACAATAAATGACAAACATGACATAGATAGAGAGATAACAGATAGAAAGAGAGTTAACACCTCTCTGTGGGATGGTAGCGTCCCACCTCGCCAACAGCCAGTGAAATTGCAGGGCGCAATAGAAATTCCATAATTAAAATTCCTCAAACATACAAGTATTTTACACCATTTTAAAGATAAACTTGTTGTAAATAAGTGTCCGATTTCAAAAAGGCTTTACGACGAAAGCACACCAAACGATTATGTTAGGTCAGAGCCAAGTCACAGAAAAACACAGCCATTTTTCCAGCCATAGAGAGGAGTCACAAATAGCAGAAATAGAGATAAAATGAATCACTAATCTTTGATGATCTTCATCAGATTACACTCATAGGACTTGTACATGTATGTTTTCTTCGATAAAGTTCAAATTGATATCCACAAATCTCAGTTTACATTGGCGTGTTATGTTCAGTAGTTCCAAAAACATCCGGTGATTTTGCAGAGAGTCACATCAATTTCGAGAAATACTCATAATAAACATTGATAAAAGATACAAGTGTTTTGCATGGAATTTTAGATCCACTTCTCCTTAATGCAACCGCTGTGTCAGATTTCAAAAAAACTTTACGGAAAAAGCACACCATGCAATAATCTGAGTACAGCGCTCAGAAAACAAAACAAGCCAAACAGATACCCGCCATGTTGTGGAGTCAACAGAAGTCAGAAATAGCGTTATAAATATTAATATATTATAAATATATTACCTTTGATGATCTTCATCAGAATGCACTCCCAGGAATCACAGTTCCACAATAAATGTTTGTTTTGTTTGATAAAGTTCCTCATTTATGTCCAAATACCTCCTTTTTGTGCAATCGAAACTCACGAGGCGCGGGCAAGTCCAGGCGAAAGTTCAGACGAAAAATCATATTACAGTTTGTAGAAACATGTCAAATGATGTATAGAATCAATCTTTAGGATGTTTTTATCATAAATCTTCAATAATGTTCCAACCGGAGTATTCCTTTGTCTGTAGAAATGCAATGGAACAACGTGAGCGCGCACGGTCTGCTCATGGCACTCAGCCAGACCCCTCAGCTCTCATTCCCCCCTCCTTCACAGTAGAAGCCTCAAACAAGGTTCTAAAGACTGTTGACATCTAGCGGAAGCGCAATATGACCCCATAGACACTGTATATTCGATAGGCGATGACTTGAAAAACTACAAATCTCAGATTTCTCACTTCCTGGTTGGATTTTTTTCTCAGGTTTTTGCCTGCCTTATGAGTTCTGTTACACTCACAGACATCCTTCAAACAGTTTTAGAAACTTCAGAGTGTTTCCTATCCACATCTACTAATAATATGCATATATTAGCAACTGGGCCTGAGTAGCAGGCAGTTTACTCACCATATTCATCCAAGCTACTCAATACCCCCAGTACCAAAGAAGTTTTAACAGTAATAGATAGATAGAGAGTTAACAGAAGGAGGCAGAAGAGATAATGAGCAGGTTGCTTTCCATTATAATGAAGATCAGTCCAGCCAGGGAATTCATGCATGCACACAGGCACTCACACAAGGACGGACACACACACCATATCACTCTCTCTCTCTCTCTCTCTCTCTCTCTCTCTCTCTCTCTCTCTCTCTCTCTCTCACACACACACACAAACAAACACTTCCACAGCATACTGCCTCATTCAACATATGGTCATTATGAGCACTGTTGTTTTTGGAACAGTTTCTCTCTCTCACAGACAGACAGACAGACAGACAGACAGACAGACAGACAGACAGACAGACAGACAGACAGACAGACAGACAGACAGACAGACAGACAGACAGACAGACAGACAGACAGACAGGCAGGCAGGCAGGCAGGCAGGCAGGCAGACAGACAGACAGGCAGGCAGACAGACAGACAGACAGACAGACAGACAGACAGACAGACAGACAGACAGACAGACAGACAGACAGGCAGGCAGGCAGACAGACAGACAGACAGACAGACAGACAGACAGACAGACAGACAGACAGACAGACAGACAGACAGGCAGGCATACAGGCAGACAGACAGACAGACAGACAGACAGACAGACAGACAGACAGACAGACAGACAGACAGACAGACAGACAGACAGACAGACAGGCAGGCAGGCAGGCAGGCAGGCAGACAGACAGACAGACAGACAGACAGACAGACAGACAGACAGACAGACAGACAGGCAGGCAGGCAGGCAGGCAGGCAGACAGACAGGCAGGCAGGCAGGCAGGCAGGCAGGCAGGCAGGCAGACAGACAGACAGACAGACAGACAGACAGACAGACAGACAGACAGACAGACAGACAGACAGACAGACAGACAGACAGACAGACAGACAGACAGACAGACAGACAGACAGACATTATATAACTCCTAGTGTTGCTCAATAGTAATATATATACATATATATTACAGATCTCCTAGTGTTCTTATCAGTGAGTAGCTCACGGGCTACTCATTGACAAACCCACAGAAAAACACAGACGCTCTAAAGTCAGTGGATATTATCCCCTTCTCTCCAGATGGTGTGTGAGACGACAACAAATGGCTCTCTTCTCCCGTCCCACTGAGATTAAAATAATATGCATTAGTTTACAAATCTGTACTGGCACAAAAACAAAAAATGAAATTAATGAGTTATGCCATGCGGGGACAATAATCAGGAGACTAATGGTCACAGTGGTGACTTCATCATCACAGAACAGGTACAAGAGATGGCAGCAAACAGGGGGAGGGAGGGAAGGGAGACTGCTGTATTAGCATGCTAATGTCATTCTCAGGAGGCCCGGAGCACAGACACACACAGAGTCAGGGGACGTCACCTTGCCGTGGCTTTAAAGGGAATGTTGAGACGTTAGCCGACCTAAGACGTGAGTGAGTGAGTGAGTGAGTGAGTGAGTGAGTGAGTGAGTGAGTGAGTGAGTGAGTGAGTGAGTGAGTGAGTGAGTGGTGAGTGAGTGAGTGAGTGAGTGAGTGAGTGAGTGAGTGAGCCAGTGAGTGAGTGGTGAGTGAGTGAGTGAGTGAGTGAGTGAGTGAGTGAGTGAGTGAGTGAGTGAGTGAGTGAGTGAGTGAGTGAGCCAGTGAGTGAGTGAGTGGTGAGTGAGTGAGTGAGTGAGTGAGTGAGTGAGTGAGTGAGTGAGTGAGTGAGTGAGTGAGTGAGTGAGTGAGTGAGTGTCTGATGGTGTTGGTCTGATGGTGTTGGTCTGATAGTGTTGGTCTGATAGTGTTGGTCTGATGGTGTTGGTCTGATGGTGTTGGTCTGATGGTGTTGGTCTGATAGTGTTGGTCTGATAGTGTTGGTCTGATAGTGTTGGTCTGATGGTGTTGATAGTGTTGGTCTGATGGTGTTGGTCTGATAGTGTTGGTCTGATGGTGTTGGTCTGATGGTGTTGGTCTGATGGTGTTGGTCTGATAGTGTTGGTCTGATAGTGTTGGTCTGATGGTGCTGGTCTGATGGTGTTGGTCTGATGGTGTTGGTCTGATAGTGTTGGTCTGATAGTGTTGGTCTGATAGTGTTGGTCTGATAGTGTTGATAGTGCTGGTCTGATGGTGTTGGTCTGATAGTGCTGGTCTGATAGTGTTGGTCTGATAGTGTTGGTCTGATGGTGTTGATAGTGCTAGTCTGATGGTGTTGGTCTGATAGTGTTGGTCTGATGGTGTTGGTCTGATGGTGTTGGTCTGATGGTGTTGGTCTGATAGTGTTGGTCTGATAGTGTTGGTCTGATAGTGCTGGTCTGATAGTGTTGGTCTGATAGTGTTGGTCTGATAGTATTGGTCTGATAGTAATGGTCTGATGGTGTTGGTCTGATGGTGTTGATAGTGCTGGTCTGATAGTGCTGGTCTGATAGTGTTGGTCTGATGGTGTTGATAGTGTTGGTCTGATAGTGTTGGTCTGATGGTGTTGGTCTGATGGTGTTGGTCTGATGGTGTTGGTCTGATAGTGTTGGTCTGATGGTGTTGATGGTGTTGGTCTGATAGTGTTGGTCTGATAGTGTTGGTCTGATGGTGTTGGTCTGATAGTGTTGGTCTGATAGTGTTGGTCTGATGGTGTTGGTCTGATGGTGTTGGTCTGATAGTGTTGGTCTGATGGTGTTGGTCTGATAGTGTTGGTCTGATAGTGCTGGTCTGATAGTGTTGGTCTGATGGTCTGATAGTGTTGGTCTGATGGTGTTGGTCTGATAGTGTTGGTCTGATAGTGTTGGTCTGATGGTGTTGGTCTGATAGTGTTGGTCTGATAGTGTTGGTCTGATAGTGTTGATAGTGTTGGTCTGATGGTGTTGGTCTGATGGTATTGGTCTGATAGTGCTGGTCTGATGGTGTTGGTCTGATAGTGTTGGTCTGATAGTGTTGGTCTGATAGTGTTGGTCTGATAGTGTTGGTCTGATAGTGCTGGTCTGATGGTGTTGGTCTGATAGTGTTGGTCTGATGGTGTTGGTCTGATGGTGTTGGTCTGATGGTGTTGATGGTGTTGGTCTGATAGTGTTGGTCTGATAGTGCTGGTCTGATGGTCTGATAGTGTTGGTCTGATAGTGTTGGTCTGATAGTGTTGGTCTGATAGTGCTGGTCTGATGGTCTGATAGTGTTGGTCTGATAGTGTTGGTCTGATAGTGATGGTCTGATAGTGTTGGTCTGATAGTGTTGGTCTGATAGTGTTGGTCTGATGGTGTTGGTCTGATGGTGTTGGTCTGATAGTGTTGGTCTGATAGTGCTGGTCTGATAGTGTTGGTCTGATAGTGTTGGTCTGATGGTGTTGGTCTGATAGTGTTGGTCTGATAGTGTTGGTCTGATGGTGTTGGTCTGATAGTGTTGGTCTGATAGTGTTGGTCTGATGGTGTTGATAGTGTTGGTCTGATGGTGTTGGTCTGATGGTATTGGTCTGATAGTGCTGGTCTGATGGTGTTGGTCTGATAGTGTTGGTCTGATAGTGTTGGTCTGATAGTGTTGGTCTGATAGTGTTGGTCTGATAGTGCTGGTCTGATGGTGTTGGTCTGATAGTGTTGGTCTGATGGTGTTGGTCTGATGGTGTTGGTCTGATGGTGTTGATGGTGTTGGTCTGATAGTGTTGGTCTGATAGTGCTGGTCTGATGGTCTGATAGTGTTGGTCTGATAGTGTTGGTCTGATAGTGTTGGTCTGATAGTGTTGGTCTGATAGTGTTGGTCTGATAGTGTTGATGGTGTTGGTCTGATGGTGTTGATGGTGTTGGTCTGATAGTGTTGGTCTGATAGTGCTGGTCTGATGGTCTGATAGTGTTGGTCTGATAGTGTTGGTCTGATAGTGTTGGTCTGATGGTGTTGGTCTGATAGTGTTGGTCTGATAGTGTTGGTCTGATAGTGTTGGTCTGATAGTGTTGATGGTGTTGGTCTGATGGTGTTGATGGTGTTGGTCTGATAGTGCTGGTCTGATGGTGTTGATAGTGTTGGTCTGATAGTGCTGGTCTGATAGTGTTGATAGTGCTGGTCTGATGGTGTTGATAGTGCTGGTCTGATAGTGTTGATAGTGTTGGTCTGATAGTGCTGGTCTGATGGTGTTGATAGTGCTGGTCTGATAGTGTTGATAGTGCTGGTCTGATGGTGTTGATAGTGCTGGTCTGATAGTGTTGATAGTGTTGGTCTGATGGTGTTGATAGTGCTGGTCTGATAGTGTTGATAGTGTTGGTCTGATGGTGTTGATAGTGCTGGTCTGATGGTGTTGATAGTGCTGGTCTGATAGTGTTGATAGTGCTGGTCTGATGGTGTTGATAGTGTTGGTCTGATAGTGTTGGTCTGATGGTGTTGGTCTGATGGTGTTGGTCTGATAGTGTTGGTCTGATAGTGTTGGTCTGATGGTGTTGGTCTGATGGTGTTGGTCTGATAGTGCTGGTCTGATAGTGCTGGTCTGATGGTGTTGATAGTGCTGGTCTGATAGTGTTGATAGTGTTGGTCTGATGGTGTTGATAGTGCTGGTCTGATGGTGTTGATAGTGCTGGTCTGATAGTGTTGATAGTGCTGGTCTGATGGTGTTGATAGTGTTGGTCTGATAGTGTTGGTCTGATGGTGTTGGTCTGATGGTGTTGGTCTGATAGTGCTGGTCTGATAGTGCTGGTCTGATGGTGTTGATAGTGCTGGTCTGATGGTGTTGATGGTGCTGGTCTGATGGTGTTGATAGTGCTGGTCTGATGGTGTTGATAGTGCTGGTCTGATGGTGTTGATAGTGCTGGTCTGATGGTGTTGATAGTGCTGGTCTGATGGTGTTGATAGTGCTGGTCTGATGGTGTTGATAGTGCTGGTCTGATGGTGTTGATAGTGCTGGTCTGATGGTGTTGATAGTGCTGGTCTGATGGTGTTGATAGTGCTGGTCTGATGGTGTTGATAGTGCTGGTCTGATGGTGTTGATAGTGTTGGTCTGATAGTGTTGATAGTGCTGGTCTGATGGTGTTGATAGTGCTGGTCTGATGGTGTTGATAGTGCTGGTCTGATGGTGTTGGTCTGATAGTATTGGTCTGATAGTGTTGGTCTGATGGTGTTGGTCTGATGGTGTTGATAGTGCTGGTCTGATAGTATTGGTCTGATAGTGTTGGTCTGATAGTATTGGTCTGATAGTGTTGGTCTGATAGTGTTGGTCTGATAGTGCTGGTCTGATGGTGTTGGTCTGATGGTGTTGATAGTGCTGGTCTGATAGTGCTGGTCTGATAGTGTTGGTCTGATGGTGTTGATAGTGTTGGTCTGATAGTGTTGGTCTGATGGTGTTGGTCTGATGGTGTTGGTCTGATAGTGTTGGTCTGATGGTGTTGATGGTGTTGGTCTGATAGTGTTGGTCTGATAGTGTTGGTCTGATGGTGTTGGTCTGATAGTGTTGGTCTGATAGTGTTGGTCTGATGGTGTTGGTCTGATGGTGTTGGTCTGATAGTGTTGGTCTGATGGTGTTGGTCAGATAGTGTTGGTCTGATAGTGCTGGTCTGATAGTGTTGGTCTGATGGTCTGATAGTGTTGGTCTGATGGTGTTGGTCTGATAGTGTTGGTCTGATAGTGTTGGTCTGATGGTGTTGGTCTGATAGTGTTGGTCTGATAGTGTTGGTCTGATAGTGTTGGTCTGATGGTGTTGATAGTGTTGGTCTGATGGTGTTGGTCTGATGGTATTGGTCTGATAGTGTTGGTCTGATAGTGTTGGTCTGATAGTGTTGGTCTGATAGTGTTGGTCTGATAGTGTTGGTCTGATAGTGCTGGTCTGATGGTGTTGGTCTGATAGTGTTGGTCTGATGGTGTTGGTCTGATGGTGTTGGTCTGATGGTGTTGATGGTGTTGGTCTGATAGTGTTGGTCTGATAGTGCTGGTCTGATGGTCTGATAGTGTTGGTCTGATAGTGTTGGTCTGATAGTGTTGGTCTGATAGTGCTGGTCTGATGGTCTGATAGTGTTGGTCTGATAGTGATGGTCTGATAGTGTTGGTCTGATAGTGTTGGTCTGATAGTGTTGGTCTGATAGTGTTGGTCTGATGGTGTTGGTCTGATGGTGTTGGTCTGATAGTGTTGGTCTGATGGTGTTGGTCTGATAGTGTTGGTCTGATAGTGCTGGTCTGATAGTGTTGGTCTGATGGTCTGATAGTGTTGGTCTGATGGTGTTGGTCTGATGGTGTTGGTCTGATAGTGTTGGTCTGATGGTGTTGGTCTGATAGTGTTGGTCTGATAGTGCTGGTCTGATAGTGTTGGTCTGATGGTCTGATAGTGTTGGTCTGATGGTGTTGGTCTGATAGTGTTGGTCTGATAGTGTTGGTCTGATGGTGTTGGTCTGATAGTGTTGGTCTGATAGTGTTGGTCTGATAGTGTTGGTCTGATGGTGTTGATAGTGTTGGTCTGATGGTGTTGGTCTGATGGTATTGGTCTGATAGTGCTGGTCTGATGGTGTTGGTCTGATAGTGTTGGTCTGATAGTGTTGGTCTGATAGTGTTGGTCTGATAGTGTTGGTCTGATAGTGCTGGTCTGATAGTGCTGGTCTGATGGTGTTGGTCTGATGGTGTTGATAGTGCTGGTCTGATAGTGCTGGTCTGATAGTGTTGGTCTGATGGTGTTGATAGTGTTGGTCTGATAGTGTTGGTCTGATGGTGTTGGTCTGATGGTGTTGGTCTGATAGTGTTGGTCTGATGGTGTTGATGGTGTTGGTCTGATAGTGTTGGTCTGATAGTGTTGGTCTGATGGTGTTGGTCTGATAGTGTTGGTCTGATAGTGTTGGTCTGATGGTGTTGGTCTGATGGTGTTGGTCTGATAGTGTTGGTCTGATGGTGTTGGTCTGATAGTGTTGGTCTGATAGTGCTGGTCTGATAGTGTTGGTCTGATGGTCTGATAGTGTTGGTCTGATGGTGTTGGTCTGATAGTGTTGGTCTGATAGTGTTGGTCTGATGGTGTTGGTCTGATAGTGTTGGTCTGATAGTGTTGGTCTGATAGTGTTGGTCTGATGGTGTTGATAGTGTTGGTCTGATGGTGTTGGTCTGATGGTATTGGTCTGATAGTGTTGGTCTGATAGTGTTGGTCTGATAGTGTTGGTCTGATAGTGTTGGTCTGATAGTGTTGGTCTGATAGTGCTGGTCTGATGGTGTTGGTCTGATAGTGTTGGTCTGATGGTGTTGGTCTGATGGTGTTGGTCTGATGGTGTTGATGGTGTTGGTCTGATAGTGTTGGTCTGATAGTGCTGGTCTGATGGTCTGATAGTGTTGGTCTGATAGTGTTGGTCTGATAGTGTTGGTCTGATAGTGTTGGTCTGATAGTGCTGGTCTGATGGTCTGATAGTGTTGGTCTGATAGTGTTGGTCTGATAGTGTTGGTCTGATAGTGTTGGTCTGATAGTGTTGGTCTGATGGTGTTGGTCTGATGGTGTTGGTCTGATGGTGTTGGTCTGATAGTGTTGGTCTGATAGTGCTGGTCTGATAGTGTTGGTCTGATGGTCTGATAGTGTTGGTCTGATGGTGTTGGTCTGATGGTGTTGGTCTGATAGTGTTGGTCTGATGGTGTTGGTCTGATAGTGTTGGTCTGATAGTGCTGGTCTGATAGTGTTGGTCTGATGGTCTGATAGTGTTGGTCTGATGGTGTTGGTCTGATAGTGTTGGTCTGATAGTGTTGGTCTGATGGTGTTGGTCTGATAGTGTTGGTCTGATAGTGTTGGTCTGATAGTGTTGGTCTGATGGTGTTGATAGTGTTGGTCTGATGGTGTTGGTCTGATGGTATTGGTCTGATAGTGCTGGTCTGATGGTGTTGGTCTGATAGTGTTGGTCTGATAGTGTTGGTCTGATAGTGTTGGTCTGATAGTGTTGGTCTGATAGTGCTGGTCTGATGGTGTTGGTCTGATAGTGTTGGTCTGATGGTGTTGGTCTGATGGTGTTGGTCTGATGGTGTTGATGGTGTTGGTCTGATAGTGTTGGTCTGATAGTGCTGGTCTGATGGTCTGATAGTGTTGGTCTGATAGTGTTGGTCTGATAGTGTTGGTCTGATAGTGCTGGTCTGATGGTCTGATAGTGTTGGTCTGATAGTGTTGGTCTGATAGTGATGGTCTGATAGTGTTGGTCTGATAGTGTTGGTCTGATAGTGTTGGTCTGATAGTGTTGGTCTGATGGTGTTGGTCTGATGGTGTTGGTCTGATAGTGTTGGTCTGATGGTGTTGGTCTGATAGTGTTGGTCTGATAGTGCTGGTCTGATAGTGTTGGTCTGATAGTGTTGGTCTGATGGTGTTGGTCTGATAGTGTTGGTCTGATAGTGTTGGTCTGATGGTGTTGGTCTGATAGTGTTGGTCTGATAGTGTTGGTCTGATAGTGTTGGTCTGATGGTGTTGATAGTGTTGGTCTGATGGTGTTGGTCTGATGGTATTGGTCTGATAGTGCTGGTCTGATGGTGTTGGTCTGATAGTGTTGGTCTGATAGTGTTGGTCTGATAGTGTTGGTCTGATAGTGCTGGTCTGATGGTGTTGGTCTGATAGTGTTGGTCTGATGGTGTTGGTCTGATGGTGTTGGTCTGATGGTGTTGATGGTGTTGGTCTGATAGTGTTGGTCTGATAGTGCTGGTCTGATGGTCTGATAGTGTTGGTCTGATAGTGTTGGTCTGATAGTGTTGGTCTGATAGTGTTGGTCTGATAGTGTTGGTCTGATAGTGTTGATGGTGTTGGTCTGATGGTGTTGATGGTGTTGGTCTGATAGTGTTGGTCTGATAGTGCTGGTCTGATGGTCTGATAGTGTTGGTCTGATAGTGTTGGTCTGATGGTGTTGGTCTGATAGTGTTGGTCTGATAGTGTTGGTCTGATAGTGTTGGTCTGATAGTGTTGATGGTGTTGGTCTGATGGTGTTGATGGTGTTGGTCTGATAGTGCTGGTCTGATGGTGTTGATAGTGTTGGTCTGATAGTGCTGGTCTGATAGTGTTGATAGTGCTGGTCTGATGGTGTTGATAGTGCTGGTCTGATAGTGTTGATAGTGTTGGTCTGATAGTGCTGGTCTGATGGTGTTGATAGTGCTGGTCTGATAGTGTTGATAGTGCTGGTCTGATGGTGTTGATAGTGCTGGTCTGATAGTGTTGATAGTGTTGGTCTGATGGTGTTGATAGTGCTGGTCTGATAGTGTTGATAGTGTTGGTCTGATAGTGCTGGTCTGATGGTGTTGATAGTGCTGGTCTGATAGTGTTGATAGTGCTGGTCTGATGGTGTTGATAGTGTTGGTCTGATAGTGTTGGTCTGATGGTGTTGGTCTGATGGTGTTGGTCTGATAGTGTTGGTCTGATGGTGTTGGTCTGATAGTGTTGGTCTGATAGTGTTGGTCTGATGGTGTTGGTCTGATAGTGCTGGTCTGATAGTGCTGGTCTGATGGTGTTGATAGTGCTGGTCTGATGGTGTTGATGGTGCTGGTCTGATGGTGTTGATAGTGCTGGTCTGATGGTGTTGATAGTGCTGGTCTGATGGTGTTGATAGTGCTGGTCTGATGGTGTTGATAGTGCTGGTCTGATGGTGTTGATAGTGCTGGTCTGATGGTGTTGATAGTGCTGGTCTGATGGTGTTGATAGTGCTGGTCTGATGGTGTTGATAGTGCTGGTCTGATGGTGTTGATAGTGCTGGTCTGATGGTGTTGATAGTGCTGGTCTGATGGTGTTGATAGTGTTGGTCTGATAGTGTTGATAGTGCTGGTCTGATGGTGTTGATAGTGCTGGTCTGATGGTGTTGATAGTGCTGGTCTGATGGTGTTGATAGTGCTGGTCTGATGGTGTTGATAGTGCTGGTCTGATGGTGTTGATAGTGCTGGTCTGATGGTGTTGATAGTGCTGGTCTGATGGTGTTGATAGTGCTGGTCTGATGGTGTTGATAGTGTTGGTCTGATAGTGCTGGTCTGATAGTGTTGGTCTGATAGTGTTGGTCTGATAGTGCTGGTCTGATGGTGTTGGTCTGATAGTGTTGGTCTGATAGTGTTGGTCTGATAGTGTTGGTCTGATAGTGTTGGTCTGATAGTGCTGGTCTGATAGTGTTGGTCTGATGGTGTTGGTCTGATAGTGCTGGTCTGATAGTGCTGGTCTGATGGTGTTGATAGTGCTGGTCTGATGGTGTTGATAGTGCTGGTCTGATGGTGTTGATAGTGCTGGTCTGATGGTGTTGATAGTGTTGGTCTGATGGTGTTGATAGTGTTGGTCTGATGGTGTTGGTCTGATAGTGCTGGTCTGATAGTGCTGGTCTGATGGTGTTGATAGTGCTGGTCTGATGGTGTTGATAGTGCTGGTCTGATGGTGTTGATAGTGCTGGTCTGATGGTGTTGATAGTGCTGGTCTGATGGTGTTGATAGTGCTGGTCTGATGGTGTTGATAGTGTTGGTCTGATGGTGTTGATAGTGCTGGTCTGATAGTGTTGATAGTGCTGGTCTGATGGTGTTGATAGTGCTGGTCTGATGGTGTTGATAGTGTTGGTCTGATGGTGTTGATAGTGCTGGTCTGATAGTGTTGATAGTGCTGGTCTGATGGTGTTGATAGTGCTGGTCTGATGGTGTTGATAGTGCTGGTCTGATGGTGTTGATAGTGTTGGTCTGATGGTGTTGGTTTGATAGTGTTGGTCTGATAGTGTTGGTCTGATAGTGTTGGTCTGATAGTGCTGGTCTGATAGTGTTGGTCTGATGGTGTTGATAGTGCTGGTCTGATAGTGTTGGTCTGATGGTGTTGATAGTGCTGGTCTGATGGTGTTGATAGTGCTGGTCTGATAGTGTTGGTCTGATAGTGTTGGTCTGATAGTGCTGGTCTGATGGTGTTGGTCTGATAGTGCTGGTCTGATAGTGTTGGTCTGATAGTGTTGGTCTGATAGTGTTGGTCTGATGGTGTTGGTCTGATAGTGCTGGTCTGATAGTGCTGGTCTGATAGTGCTGGTCTGATGGTGTTGATAGTGCTGGTCTGATGGTGTTGATAGTGCTGGTCTGATGGTGTTGATAGTGCTGGTCTGATGGTGTTGATAGTGTTGGTCTGATAGTGTTGATAGTGCTGGTCTGATGGTGTTGATAGTGCTGGTCTGATGGTGTTGATAGTATTGGTCTGATGGTGTTGGTCTGATGGTGTTGGTCTGATAGTGCTGGTCTGATAGTGTTGGTCTGATGGTGTTGGTCTGATGGTGTTGGTCTGATAGTGCTGGTCTGATAGTGTTGGTCTGATAGTGTTGGTCTGATAGTGTTGGTCTGATAGTGTTGGTCTGATGGTCTGATGGTGTTGGTCTGATAGTGTTGGTCTGATGGTGTTGGTCTGATAGTGCTGGTCTGATAGTGTTGGTCTGATGGTGTTGGTCTGATGGTGTTGGTCTGATAGTGTTGGTCTGATGGTGTTGGTCTGATAGTGTTGGTCTGATGGTGTTGATAGTGCTGGTCTGATGGTGTTGGTCTGATAGTGTTGGTCTGATGGTGTTGGTCTGATGGTGTTGGTCTGATAGTGTTGGTCTGATAGTGTTGGTCTGATGGTGTTGATAGTGTTGGTCTGATAGTGTTGGTCTGATAGTGTTGGTCTGATAGTGCTGGTCTGATAGTGTTGGTCTGATAGTGCTGGTCTGATAGTGTTGGTCTGATGGTGTTGGTCTGATGGTGTTGGTCTGATAGTGTTGGTCTGATAGTGTTGGTCTGATGGTGTTGGTCTTATAGTGTTGGTCTGATGGTGTTGGTCTGATAGTGTTGGTCTGATGGTGTTGGTCTGATGGTGTTGGTCTGATGGTGCTGGTCTGATGGTGTTGGTCTGATGGTGTTGGTCTGATAGTGTTGGTCTGATGGTGTTGGTCTGATAGTGCTGGTCTGATGGTGTAGGTCTGATAGTGTTGGTCTGATAGTGTTGGTCTGATAGTGTTGGTCTGATAGTGTTGGTCTGATGGTGTTGGTCTGATAGTGTTGGTCTGATAGTGTTGGTCTGATGGTGTTGGTCTGATGGTGTTGGTCTGATAGTGTTGGTCTGATAGTGTTGGTCTGATGGTGTTGATAGTGTTGGTCTGATGGTGTTGGTCTGATAGTGTTGGTCTGATGGTGTTGATAGTGTTGGTCTGATAGTGTTGGTCTGATAGTGTTGGTCGGATAGTGCTGGTCTGATAGTGTTGGTCTGATGGTGTTGGTCTGATAGTGTTGGTCTGATAGTGTTGGACTGATAGTGTTGGTCTGATGGTGTTGGTCTGATAGTGTTGGTCTGATGGTGTTGGTCTGATGGTGTTGGTCTGATAGTGTTGGTCTGATGGTGTTGGTCTGATGGTGTTGGTCTGATGGTGTTGGTCTGATGGTGTTGGTCTGATGGTGTTGGTCTGATAGTGTTGGTCTGATGGTGCTGGTCTGATGGTGTTGATAGTGTTGGTCTGATAGTGTTGGTCTGATGGTGTTGGTCTGATGGTGTTGGTCTGATGGTGTTGATAGTGTTGGTCTGATGGTGTTGGTCTGATAGTGCTGGTCTGATAGTGCTGGTCTGATAGTGTTGGTCTGATAGTGCTGTTGAATATCATTTTAACATGGTGTAAATTCATTGTATCATGTCCCTTTGCCTGTCAGAACCATGATGAGAACGGCCGTGTCTGATTAGTCCTCGCTGTACTGCACTCTGACTCAGAGGGACAATCTATTTGCATACTCCTCGTGTCCTCTCTCATCACCTCCTTCTCAAAAACCCGTTGGTCCCTCCTCTCTGACCTTCTAATCCAATTGGTTTAGAAAAAAAGAGGCGAGGAGAGAGGGTTCATGAGGAGTACGCAGTTGAGATTCTCCCACTGAATCC